>NC_137898.1:18936946-19163936 GCF_963455335.1 Martes martes
ACAACAAACTCCACTAGAGCAAGAATTTCTGCTTTCACTCACTGCTTTATCACTAGCAACGAATACATAAGTGTTTGTTGAATGAATGAGTATACCTAGATTATGAAGACAAATCACAGTGAATTCAGAGTAAAACATAAAAAATGAAAAAACTGAAAAAAAAAAAGAAGGAAAGGGAAAAAGAAGAGAGGGATGAAACTGGCAATACTTTAGATTCTGGCATTCATTCTTGACCCTTCTCTCCCACACTTGCACCCAGTCAATCAGCAAGTCCTGTCGAATCAACCTTAAAGAGCTATTCATCTCCCTGTCACTTCCTGTTCTTTTCTAAGGGCTCCGAACTGATCCTACTACCTGTCTTCCCTCCCATTTTCCATAGCTTTGCCAGTCTCCTATGTGAAAATACCAACGAATTGGTACGGTTCAACTGACTGGGATGATGTTTCCTTCTTATGTACTAAGCACCAGCCACAATGAACTTCTTACAGTTTCCCACTAGGAACCATAGTGTTTCATGTCATCATACTTTCAAAAATCTTGTTTTTTCTTGTTAGAATGTACTCCTTATTTGCTTAATAGCTTTCCACTACTCCAAGATCCCTCCCGACTGCCTATTCCTTTATAGCCTTTCCCAGCTTCTGCTGAAGAACCATTTCCTCCCTTGTACTATCATTGAATCTTATATATGGCTTTAATGATCACTTACACTCCAGGGAAACTATTCGAGACTACTCTGCTGAAATGTGAGCTCCTTGAGGGCTAGTATTGTCATTTATTCAGTTGTATTTCAAGCACCTCACACACTATCTGATGGAGAACACATTAAAAAATAATACTCCCTTGGGGCGCCTGGGTGGCTCAGTGGTTTAAGCCTCTGCCTTCGGCTCAGGTCATGATCTCAGGGTCCTGGGATCGAGCCCCGCATCGGGCTCTCTGCTCAGCAGGAGCCTGCTTCCCCCTCTCTCTGTCTGCCTCTCTGCCTAGCTCTGATTTCTCTCTGTCAAATTAAAAAAAAAAAAAAAATACTCCCTCTCGTCAACTTTCTGGCTTCTTCAGCATTGGTGTTTTCACTTACTAGGTCTGTGATCTAGAACAAGTTCTTTAACTTTCTGAATCTCAGTTTCATTTTCTGTGAAAAAGTGATAAGAATATTATCTACCTAATACATAGGATTGTTGTAAAGAAAAATCAGATATTCTACATATGAAGCAACTTCATAAATGTTAATTGCTATCATCATTATTTTCATTTTTTATATTATATTTTTTAATCTAGAAATTTCTTTTGCATCTTTTAATAACTTCCATTTATCTCCTAATCATAGTCATATTTTCCTTTATATACTTGAGCATATTTATATGATCAAAAATAACTGTTTGAAGGTCTTGTTAGCTAATTCTATTATCTCTGTCTTTTTTGGGTCTGTGTTTCTACTGACTAATTTTTCTCCTGGTTATGGGTCAAAAGTTCTTGCTTCTTCTAATATCTGAAAATTTTTAACTGGATGCCAGACATTGTTGATTTTATGTTATTGAATGCTAGATTTTACTGAGTTCTTTTAAAGAGTACTGAATTTTGTTTTGGTATACAGTTAAATTACTTGCAGATAAACCCGTCCAATCCTTTTTGTTTTTAAGCTGCTGAGGGCTCTATCCAGTGTCAATGCCCTATGTACTTTGAGGTTTCTCCACTTTGGCTGGTAGCAGCATGAACTATTCCTGGCCCTGTGTATACTCCAGGAATTGTTGGGCCTACTGTTTTCTGGTGGTTCTTTTTCCAACCCACACATGTGCAGAGTTTGTAGCCAGAGACTCAAATACCCGCTCGCAGCTCTCTGGAGCTTACTAAGCAAGTCCCTCCTCTTTGGTACTCTGCCCTGCAAATTCTGGCCACTGTGGCCTCTCCAAACCCCAATCTCTGCCTCCTCAACTAAGTAAGACTGCTGTGCTCTTTGGATCTCCTCTCCTGTACTGTTGCTTGGCAACTGCCCCTCAGAGACCACAGCCCCAGATTAACTGTTGTTCAATGTCTGAAAGAATTGTTTCAGATACATTGTCTGATTTTCTAGTTGTTTATGGCAGGAGAACAATTCCCTAAGTAAGTACTTCTTCATGGGCAGAAGAGGAAGTAGCTCTCGTTCTTTTATTAAATGAAATACACAAACATATGTGTACGTGTGTTTGTTCATTTGTAAAAGCATAAAGCTCAAAATTAAATTCTAACAAATTGTAAAAATAAACTGTGGACAATAGCTCTTTTGAGCCAATATTCCTAAACAGAAGTGAAGATTTACTTCAGGGAATTTTAATCTTTGCCAGACTTGGAAAATTCAGATTAATCCTTCACACTGAAAGAAATACCAAAGTGAGAAGTTGAATTTTAAAGGCTTATTACATATGAATAGATCTTTTTGCTTCCAAGACTCTAAAGTTGCGTAGATAGCAAGACATTCACTATAATCTTCATGAGGTTATTTGAATTTCAGACACAGGAAAATTAGCATCATTCAGTACTCAGTCGTGCAGAAATGACACTGCATCCCTATACGTGTTAAAAACTGGGATAAACTGTTTCTTGCCAGAAGGCATCAGGTCCTTAGTTTTCAACAGGTGGCTTCGTTTTTAGATATGTTATGCTGGAACTCTGCTCTTCTTGTGCTGTTTCCCAGAAGACCTAGTTTCTTCCTGATAATGCTAAAATATGTACAAGATGTTCTAAGGAAGTCATCTGCAGAAGAACAATATAGTATCAGCTGCTCTGAGTAGGAGTCAGGTATGTGGCATTCAATTGAAAAAATGGGGCTTAATAAGTACTTTATTTTGGAACTTTGCCTCTGAGTGTTTTTGCTCGTTCTGGATTAAAATTGGGAACACTCTGGGATTGAAAGATGTTCTAAAGTTTCCTGGAAGAAACTGAGAATATATTAAAATGATTTAACCAAAGATTTTAGGATCACCTAGCTGCAAATGTTGCATTTGGTCTTTAAGAAATCGGAGGCTGTCTGATTAAGAAGCCTAACAATAAATATCCAGCATAAAATCCAGGTCTCGTTTATGGCACAGGAAAAACAGGGAGAACTTGGAGCAGCTTCCTCTTAGCAGCTGGATGAATCACTGGCAGCTGCTGTAAAAAAGGTAAAGAAACCTACATCTGCTCAGAGTCCAAATGCTATATGGATCCCTTGTGATAGTAAATAAATTCTGGAAGAGGCCCCACTTCTAAATCAGGAAAAGAATTAAGGAGATCTAAAAACCGCTTTTCCATAGTTATCTCCATGTGCCTATTCCACAAAAACCAGCTCTAGCTGTATGCACCATTCTTCAAAATAGTGAGTATTCAATCAAATATTTGCGGACTGACTAAGGGACTGGGAAAGAATTGGGAAAAACAGGTTCAGATGCAATACTACAAACTTTGCCTGTACACTCATGGGTCCCAGTTTTTTGTATGTAGAGGCTGATGGGTTTGTTTCTCTGAGGTAGTTCACTTAAAATTGAGTCCACTTTGATTTTTGTCCACTAGTGCATGTAGTCTATAGAGGAGATGATGTGATTCTCAGTACACTAGATATTTCTGCTCGATAGTATAATTGAGATGGATAATCTCTTGAGTTACATGTCATAGAAGCTGTGATTAGAGTAATAAAAATAATTGGGGCGCCGGGGTAGCTCAGTGGGTTAAAGCCTCTGCCTTCAGCTCAGCTCACGATCTCAGGGTCCTGGGATCGAGCCCCGCATTGGGCTCTCTGCTCACCGGGGAGCCTGTTTCCTCCTCTCTCTCTCTCTGCCTGCCTCTCTGCCTGCTTGTGATCTCCGTCTGTCAAATAAATAAATAAATAAAATCTTTAAAAAAAGAAAAGAAAAGAAAAAGCTTATTAGCATATTAGTAAGTCTGGGTTTGGCTCTCATTATCTCTCACGTCCGCAAGTCTCCTAACTATACTCTCTGCCTCCAGACTTGCCCTGTAAGTCATTTCTTTTCTTTTTTTCTTTCAAATATTTTATTTATTTATTTGTCTGCAAGTGAGAGAACACAAGCTGGAGGAGCCACAAAGGGAGAGGGAGAAGCAGGCTCCCCGCTGAGCAGGGAGCCCAACACACGGGGCTCAATCCCAAGACTCTGAGATCATGAACTGAGTGGAAGGCAGACACTTAACCAACTGAGCCACCCAGATGCCCCACCTGCTAAAGCCATTTCTACACTGTCTTCCAAATGATCTTTCTAGAACTCAGCTATCATCACATCATACTTCTGAATAAATTCCTTTAACCTACAGAATAAAATCCAACTTATTTTTTTACGGCAAAAGTGGTCTTTCAGGACCTGACTCTTCTATTCCTTCACAGGCTCATCTCCCCTAACCCCGTTTACAAACTCTAGCCATTCTGATCTTCTCAATGTCTTAAGTATTCCAGGTTCTTTTATGCTTCTATACCACAGCACATGCTCTACCTAGAATGTCCTTCTTTTCTTTATCCATGTAGATAACTCCTACTCTTCCTTCCCAAATTAGACCAAACAACCAGTTCTCAGGAGAACATTCTCTAATCTGCTTGGTCCCCTTTCTCTAACAACAGTATCCCCAACCTACCCCCACCCTCCACTCTGGAGTTTCCTTCTTTGTATTCATATCATTTCTTCAATTTGCTGCATGTATTTCAATATTTGCCAAGAGCAAAAGCTCTGGAGTCAGATTGCCTGGGTATGAATCCTACCCTAGCATTTGCTGTATAACCTTGTCAAGTTATTTAATCCCTCTGATCCCCAGTTTTGTTAGTTATAGGATGGGGATGATAGTATCTACCACAGAGAGCTGTTATGAAGAGTAAATGAATCATGACACATATAGTGCTTAGAACTGCACTTGGCTCCTAATAGGTATCATTAGTGACGGTATTGGTACCAGTAATGGTGGTAGTATCTGTGAGACAAGATGATAGTTCCTCAAAAGTAAGGCGGTCAGAGAGTCTCCTATAGCATGCGCTCAAACAGTATTTATAGGAACAAAACAAAGGCAGAAGTTTGGAAAGAAGAAAGGAAGGCAAGAAAAGGATTTGGAAACACTTACCACCATTTTTGCCCACAGTTCGGAAGCATTTCCAGAAGGCCCGTAAGAATGATGCCCTATTGTGAGGGGTGGCCTGGATGAAGCTGAATTCCCGAAAGAGAATGTGAGTTCCCTGACATACACTGTTAAAACTGCAAAGAGAAAAATCAAGGAATCATCATTAGAGAAAGAGATACGGAAGGCTGGAATCAGAATAAAAAATCAAGACCACATAGAACCATTGCCAAAAAGGAAGAAAATCTTTTTTTTTCTCCAATAAAACTCTGAGCTATAGATTAGACCAAGTCTTTCAATGAAGAAATCCCTTCATATAACTATATCCTTCTGAAAACTCTCGGAGTCCACTTCCTCTGAGTGTTTCCTACCTCCCACATATATGCACTGAGAGAGTTTTAATCAGCCACGAGAGCATCTCAGATAGAGGGAAATATTTCAGTCTTTAACTGGATGACATTGGAACTTGTATCTTTTTGGAGAATACTTCTTCTACCACATTTGGAATTATGTTTCCTTAAAGGTATTATTTCTGTACTCTCTCTGACCTATATCAGCTCCCATAAGAACATAGCTCATGGGGACAGAACTGGATTGTCTGTTCAAGACAATTTTGGGGGTGATGGATACCTTTTTGACAATAACCTCAGAGGCAAAGCCATGTGCCAAAGGATATGAAAGGTTTCAAATAGAACATTAAGACAAATAAGAGGAACAAGGGTAAAAAGTGGCCCCTGAATGAGAGTATGAAGCAAAGCCCCAGAGCCCAAGTGAGTCATTGTTTAAGCTGGGCCGGAGAAGGGGAAAAAATATACTCCATTGCCTTTGGGTTCTTCTGCCAAAGAAATAAAGGCTGTAGAGCCTGGCGTAATCTAAAAATGGAAATTCCACCAAAGAATAGGCAATTATCCAGTAATCATCACAACTAAAGGCAGATTTCAGGTTTCAGAAAACTCCTAAATTCTCTGACAAGTAAATCATGAGTGGAAAATATGTTAATCTTTAAACTGAAGATGGCAAAACAAGAGAGACAGTGGAAATTCCAAATGCCACTTTTCATTTGCTGACAATTTAAAGTGGGGACAAAACTGAATCTCTGAATGGAACAGGAAAAAATTTAGGGAGTCATCTGTTCCATTTTCCTTTTCCCTGACCAAGTTCTGAGGGAAACATCTAACCTGTCTTTAACATAGAGTATGTTATCACTTAAGATAAAATTAGCCTCTTCCTGTTAATATTAACAACTGTATGAAAAGGCAAATTACATGCTCCTTTCCCTGTGGAAAACTAGTGTAGAAATCTATTTTTGAGACACTATGAGGATGCATGAGGAAAACATCTGGTAAAGAATTAGGTTAGAAGAGAAATTTTTAAAAAGTAACTAAAGTGTTAACTATGCAGTTTGCAGTGTTGTCTTGAGCAAAGGAAAATGAAAAGTAAAGCAAATGAGCTGTTACAGGTAAATGGAGTAGGTCACATTTCTAGCAAATGAAGTCTAAAATGATAACAATCTAGTTTAAATTTATGAAGCTATCCAGCAAAGAATTAGTCCCAAAGTATGCTTCATACCCCCCATGGGAAAAAAGCTGGTGTCTAGGTCATAATCTGGGTCATAAAGAAACTAATACTAGTGAAATTATATCCTTAGTGTAGCTTTTAAAAAATATATTTTTTAGGGGCACCTGGGTGGCTCAGTGGGTTGAGCGTCTGATTCTTGGTTTCAGCTCAGGTCATGATCTCAGGGTTGTGAAATTGAGTCTAGTGCTGGGCTCCACGCTCAGCGGGGAGTCTGCTTGAGATGCTCTCTCCCTCTCCTGCCCCTCCCCCCACTTGCTCCCTCAAGTGCTTTCTCTCGTGCTCTCTCTGTCTAAAAATAAACCTTTAAGATAGATAGGTAGGTATGTATATCTTTTTTAAAAAGAGGGAATAATTTATGCACAGAAGAATCTGGCTGAGACTCATTGTATGGATAAGAATTTACATAAGAAGTTATAAAATAAGAATTTTAAAACACACACTGATAGGCCAAGGACATATAATATTGACTATAAAAAGATTTATATTTCCACTACTGTCTTTTTTTTTTTTTAAGATTTTATTAATTTGATAGAGACACAATGAGAGAGGGAACACAAGCAGGGGGAGTCAGAGAGGGAGAAGCAGGCTTTCCGCCAAGCAGAGAGCCCGATGCGGGGCTCAAACCCAGGACCCTGGGATCACAACCTGAGCCAAGGGTAGACACTTAATGACTGAGCCACCCAGGCACCCCTCCACTACTGTCTTAAGATCATCCCTACCAATGAAATTTAACTGGTCAGTATAGAGATCATAATCACTTTACTTAAAGAGTTAATAGGCAATATAATCAGGGAAAATTCTTTTAGATAAGATCACTCAAACAAAAAAGCAGAAAATACAATATATTGCTCCAAGCTTTACTGTTTGTCCTCAACCTGAAATAACTTTTCCCTAGCTCCATCCGTTAAAATTCTATCCAGTTTTTCAGGACCATTTCAAATGCCACATTTTGCATGAAGTTTTTTCCTGATTCTATACTCATGCCCAATTCCCATCATGTCTCACTTATACTCTCTACTGGCACTCAGAATATGCTGCCTTTGAAAAAACTTACTGGACTTATATTCCCTACAAGACTGTAAGATCTATGGAGTAGTAATTAGGTTGTATTCATCTTGGTCTCCATCACATTATCTAACACATAGTACATACTACTCCATAAATGCTTTTGGTAGCTGATTTAGAAAGCTTAGAAAGAATAGATAAGTAACACCAGGTTGAAAGTATCAGATTTATATTTGTAGTCAGCCACACTGGAAATATTGAAGTCAGTGTTTTTAAACCTTTTACAAGTCTGGGCTTTGTCCTGATATTATCATTGTAATATTGCAATACCAAATTTGTTTTGATTAGTATTAGCCTGGCATATCTTTTCCTATGTTTTTAATTTTAATCCTTCTTGGTCATTTTGTTTTAGATATTTCTCTTGAGAGTAGTATATAGTTGGATTTTGCTTTTTACCCAAACTTATAGCCTCTGTATTTTAATAAGTGAGTTTTAAAAATATATATATATGATTAATTTTTGCCATCTTATTATGTCTTTTTCATGAATTATTTTTCTTTGGCTTGTTTTTCTTTTCCTACTTTCTATTGTGTTAGGGAAGTTTTTTCTTTTCTTTCTTTCTTTCTTTTTTTAAAATTTTTATTTATTTTGAGAGAGAGAGAGAGAGAGCAGGGGGAAGGGCAGAGGCAGAGGGAGAGAATCTCAAGCAGACTTCACAAAGAGAGCAGAGACCGAGGCAGGGCTTGAACTCAAGACCCTGAGATCATGACCTGAGCTGAAATCAAGAGTCAGACGTCAACCGACTGAACTACCCAGGTGCCCCAGTTATTTTCCTTTTTAATTATCCCCCCGACCGTTAAATTGGAAGCTATGACAGAATCTCTAACTTCTTAGAATTCCTCTTACAATTTCAACATACATATTTAGCTACACAGTTTTCCTTTTTTTAATTGAAGTATAGTTGACATACAACATTATATTAGTTTCAGATGTACAGCACAGTGACTTCAACAATTCTCTATATAACGCATTGCTCATCACGGTAAGTGTAGTCCCTATCTGTCACCGTACAGAGTTATTACAGTATTATTGACCATATTCCTTACAGGGTACTTTTGATCCCTGTGACTTACTTTATAACTGGAAGATAGCACCTCTTAATTCCCTTCACCTATTTTGCCCATCCCCACCCCCTCCTCTCTGGCAACCATCAGTTTGTTCTCTGTATTTATGAGTCTGTTTCTGGTCTGTGTATGTCATGAGCACACTGTGAAGATGCACACATGAGTTATGTCTTTCCACACTGTCAGCTTTATCCAGTCATTAAAGCAAGGCTAACATAATTATAAAGCAGGTTCAGGATTCCAAACTCAATGACATTTCACCACATGATTAACTTGGCTTCGTACATGGCACCCAGAGCAAAACAAAAGACCTAAGTCACACAAAGAACAAGATAACATGGCGGATAGGAAGAGAACGAAGTCAGTCTGTGGGTGCGCAGTTGAGATAAGGCCTCAGTCTGGTCAGGTTCAGCTCTTGGCATTTACTGCTTATTCTGTTCAAACAATGGAGGATCTCAGTTCTGTTCAGAGATCAATCAGGTAGAACCTTCAGCAGTGGCTGCCTTTTTTAAGTGCTCAGACATTGAGGGGTCAGTATCTGGAGAGTCTACAGTTTGCTGCAAAACTCCTGTTTTTAAAGGGATTTAATCAGTCTTGAGACCCTGCAGACCTCCTGTGCTTCTCCTAATTACCAGCTCTGGGGTGTTGTCAGCTGGGCTGGTCTCAGTGATATCTGATAGCTTCAGAACCCTTAAGTGCTTGCATCATTGCTTGACATGAGTGACTCCATCCTACTCTCAACAGTGCATGTGTGTTTGTTCATTTGTTTTATTTTTTAGATTCCACATTTAATTGAAACCATATGGTATTTGTTTTTCTCTGAGTTATTTCACTTAGCATAATATCCTATAGGTTCATCCCTATTGTCAGAAATGACAAGATTTCCTTCTTTTTATGGCTGAGTAATATTCCATTGTATGTGTATACCATACTTTCTTTACCCATTCATCTATTGTTGGACAATTAGGTCGCTTCCATATCTTGGTTACTGTAAATAATGCTACGATAAACATGGATGCATATATCCTTTCAAACTAGTAGCTACACATTTTTTTAGAATGTCAAGTCACTCGTTATTTTTATTACTCTCCAAAGCAAGACAAGAACCAAAGCACACTCTAAATAATCTATGGGCACTTTTCTCTTCTGATATTATTTTCTAGATTTTGGCTTATTTTTTTTAATTTTTTTTTAAAGATTTTATTCATTTATTTGACAGATGGAGATCACAGAGAGGCAGGCAGAGAGAGAGGAGGAAGCAGGCTCCCTGCTGAGCAGAGAGCTCAATGCGGGGATCGATCCCAGGACCCTGGGATCATGACCTGAGCCGAAGGCAGAGGCTTTAACCCACTGAGCCACCCAGGTGCCCCAACTTCTATCTTTTAAATTAACATCTTTTAGGGGCACCTGGGTGGCTCAGTGGGTTAAGCCTCTGCCTTCGGCTCAGGTCATGATCTCAGGGTCCTGGGATCGAGCCCCACATCAGGCTCTCTGATCAGCGGGAAGCCTGCTTCCTCCTGTCTCTCTCTCTGCCTGCCTCTCTGCCTACTTGTGATATCTGTCTCTGTCAAATAAATAAATAAAATCTTTAAAATAAAATAAAAATAAATTTAAAACTTTAAAAAATATGGTAAAGTGCTTATAATACTATTTTAGCCATCATATTTATCATTTTAAGTACTGGCAGTGTACAATTCAGTGGCTTAACTACATTAAAAAACTGGTTAACCATTACCATTATCTATTCACAGGACTTTATCATTATCCCCAACAAAAACCGCATATATATTAAATAGTAATTTCCTCTTTCACCTTCCTCCCAGACTTTGGTAACTTCTATTCTACCCTCTGTTTCTATGCATTTGTTTATTCTAGGTACCTCTTATAAGTGGAGTTGTACAAAATTTGCCCTTGTGTGTCTGGCTTCTTTCTTTCTTTCTTTCTTTTTTTGAAGACTTTATTTATTTTTTTGAGAGAGAGAGAGCACAAGTTGGGGGGAGAAACAGAGGCAGAGAAAGAAGCAGGATTTCTGCTGAGCAGGGAGCCTGATGTGGGGGCTCAATCCCAGGACCCTGAGATCATGACCTGAGCCAAAGGCAGATGTTTAAACAAGTGAGCCACCCAGGTGCCCCTTTTTTCTTTTTTTAAAAAGATTTCACTTATTTATTTATTTTAGGGAGAGAGAGCACGCACCCACAAGCAGAGGAAGGGCCAGGGAGGGAGGAAGAAGGAGAAAATCTCAAGCAAACTTCACACTGAGTACAGAGCCCCACATGGGGCTTGATCCTACAACCCTGAGGCCATGAACTGAGCTGAAACTAAGAGTGGAAACCCAACCACCTGAGGCACCCAGGGGCCCCTGGCTTATTTTACTAAGTTTTTAAGGTCTATGTTGGGCTTATATCAAATTTCATTCCTTTTTAAGGATGAATAATAATCCATTGTACGTACATGCCACATTTGTTTATTCATTCATCTGCTGATGAACACATGGATTGTTTCTACCTTTTGGCTATTATGAATAATGCTTCTATGAACATTGGTGCACAAATATCTCTTCTTCAAACATCCTGCTTTCAATTCTTCTGGATATATACCCAGAAGTGGAACTGCTGTGTCATATAGTAATTGTATATTTAAACTTTTGGGAAAACACCAAACTGTATTCCCCAGAGGCTGCCTATTTTATCTTCTCATAGCAGTGCACAAGAGATCTAATCCTCATCAGTGCTTTTTCTATTTTCTTATTTTTTTTAAAATAGCCATGCTAGTAGGTGTGAAGTGGTATCTCATTGTGGTTTTGATTTGTATGTCCCCAATGAGTAATGATGTGCCGATCATCTTTTCATGTACTTGTTGGACATGTGTATATTTTCTTTGGAGAAATGTCTATTTAAGGCTCTTGCCCATTTACTAATAACTTTTTTGTTGTTGAGTTGCAGCAGTTCATTATATATTCTGGCTGTGAATCCCTTATCAGATATATAATTTGAAAATATCTTCTCTCATTCTGCAGGTTGTCTTCTTGCCTTGATAGTACAATCTGATGCACAAAAAGTTCTTAATTTTGATGAAGCCCATTTTATCGATTTTTTTCTTTTGTCCCTATGCTTTTGCTTTGACAACCATAAAATCACTGTCAATTATAATGCTATAAAGACACTTGGTTTGTTCCTTCTCAGAGTTTTATACTTTCGGCTCTTAAATGTAGATCTTTGATCCATTTTGAGTTAATTTTAATTTTTTAAGATTTATTTATTTATTTTAGAGCAAGTGAACAGGGTAAGGAGCAGAGAGAGGAGGGGAGATAGAATTCCTCAAGCATACTCCTTGCTGAGTGTGGAGTCTGACGCAGGGCTTGATCCCAGGACCCTGAAATCCTGACCTGAGCCCAAATCAAGAGCTGACCGCTTAACCAACTGAGTCACCCAGGCGCTCTGAGGTAACTTTTATATAAAGTATAAGATATGGGTTAACTCCCTTCTTCTGCATGTGAATAACTAGTTTCCCCAGCATCACTTGCTGGAAAGACTTGTTGAATAGTAGTCCTTTCCCCACTGAAGAGCACCCTTGTTGAAAATCAATTGACCATACATACAAGGGTTTGTTTCTGGGCTCTCTAATCTATTCCAGTAGTCTATATGTCTGTCTTTATGCCAATACATACTGTTTTCAGTACTGTAGTTTCATATTAAGTCTCAAAGTTAGGGAGTTTGAGGGACGCCTAGGTGGCTCTGTCGATTAAACATCTGTCTTGGGCTCAGGTAATGATCCCAGGGTCCTGGGATCGAGTCCTGCATCTGGCTCCTTGCTCAGCGGGGAGCCCGCTTCTCCCTCAGCCTGCTGCTCTCCCTGCTCACTCTCTGACAAATAAATAAATAAAATCTTAAAACAAAACAAAACAAACCCAAAAGTAAAGCATCTTAAAATTTCCACGGTGAAACATATATTTACATTAAGAAAAATTAAAAAAAAAAAGATTACATAAAGACCAAATACAGCCTCATAAACTAGTCCAGGTCAAGTTTGCTCCCAAATGAGTTTGCAGAAAGCTCAGCAAAAACAACTTCAGGTTTTCTATGCTTTTTTTAATTTCAAATTGTGAATTTCTGAATATTCACAGAACTGCTGTTTTCACAAAAGTCTGTAGGTGGTAAATGCTCTCAGTTTTCATTTTCTTGAAAATATCTTTATTTACCCTCTGGAGTAATGGTTTAACCAGGTGGGGAATTCTGGGTTGTCATTTATCTTCTCTCAGCACTTCAAAGATACTATTCCATTGTCATCTGGCATCTATCACTGCTGTCGAGAGGCCATCAGTCAAACTCCTGCCATTCCTCGTGGAGTTAATCATTCTTACCATTCATATAAACTGTTTTCTTTATCAATAATGCTCTGTGGATTTTACAATGTGTCTATCACGTAGGTATATTTTTAGTTAGCTTGCTCAACACTTTAATTTGACTTATGCCTTTCGTCTCAGAGAGTATCTTTTAAAATATTCTTTCACTGCCATCCTCTGTATCCTTTTCTTCTCCATTAGATGTACATTTTAGCCTCTCAGTGTATTTTCTGTGTCCTTTCATAATTTTCATCTTTTATCATTGTGTTGTACTTAGTATTATCTTCCAAATTATGAATTCCTTATTCTTTTATGTCTGGTCTAAAGTTTATTCTGCTGAATTTTTAAAAAAAGATTTTATTTATTTATTTGCCAGAGAGAGAGAGAGCACAAGTAGGGAAAGCAACAGGCAGAGACAGAGGAAGAAGCAGGCTTCCTGCTGAGCCTGGGAGTCTGATGCAGGGCTCGATCCCAGGACCCTGGGATCATGACCTGAGTCGAAGGCAGCTGCTTAACTGACTGAGCCACCCAGGCACTCCTCTGTTGAATTTTTAATTTATTTTTATTTATTTTTTAATGGCCATGTTTTAGTGTTCTTTTTTAAAAGATTTATTTATTTATTTTAAAGAGATGGAGAGCAAGAGCACAAGTGGGAGGGGTAGAAGGAGAGGGAGAGAGGATCTCAAGCAGACTCTGTGCTGAGTTTGGAGCTGGACACAGGGCTTAATCTCATGACCCTGAGCCCATGACCTGGGCCCAAACCAAGGGTTGGACACTTAACCAACCACACCAACTAGAAGTCCCTGCTGAATTTTTTAAAACATCAGTAACTTTTTAATTTCCAGAACGTTTAATTGGTGTTTTAAAGGATTTACATGGTTCTGTTTCTGCTTCCCAATTTTTGTTCTCTATTTTTTCCCCTCAAGTTTTTATTTCAATTCCAGTTAGTTACCATACAGTGTAATACTAGTTTCAGGTTTAGAATTCAGAGATTCAAAACTTACATGCAACAGCTGGTGCTCATCACAAGTGTCCTCCTTAATCCCCATCACCCATCTAGCCCATCCCCCCATCCACCTCCCCTCTGGACCCAACAGTTTGTTCTCTATAGTTAAGGGTTTGTTTTATCGCTTGCTTCTGTCTCTCTTTTCCCCCATGTTCATTTGTTTTGTTTCTTAAATTCCACATATGAGTGAAATCACATGGTATTTCTTTCATTGACTGACTTATTTCACTTACCATAGTGAGCTCTAGCTCCATCTACATTATTGCAAATGACAAGATTTCATTATTTTTTTATGGCTGAGTAATATTCCTCTGTGTGTGTGTGTGTGTGTGTGTGTGTGTGTGTGTGTGTACAGATCAATGAAACCAGGAGCTTGGATTTTGAAAAAATTAATAAAATTGATAAACTCCTAGCCAGACTTATCAAAAAGAAAAGAGAAAGGAACCAAATAAATAAAATCACAAATGAAAGAGGGGAAATCTCAATCACCACTACAGAAATACAACAATTATAAGAGAATATTATGAAAAACTATATGCCATCAAATTAGACAATGTGGAAGAAATGGATAAATTCCTAGAAACATATAAATTACCAAACCTGAAACAGGAAGAAATAGAAAACTTGAACACACTGATAACCAGAAAACAAACTGAATCAGTCATCAAAAATCTCCCAAGAAATAAAAGTCCAGGGCCAGATGGCTTCACTGGTGAATTCTACCAAACATTTAAAGATGAATTAATATCTATTCTCCTCAAACTACTCCAAAAAATAGAAATGTAAGTAAAACTTCCAAATTCTTTCTATGAAGCCAGCATTACCCTAATAACAAAACCACTAAAAAAGAGAACTACAGGGGTACCTGGGTGGCTCAGTTGGTTAAGCATCTGACTCTTGATTTTGGCTGTAGTTATGATCTCAGGGTCCTGGGATCGGGCCCTGCATCAGGCTCAGCACTCAGTGGGGAGTCTGTTTGAGGATTCTCTCCCTCTCTGCTCCTGTCCCCTGCATATTTTCTCTGTCTTTCTCAAATGAATAAATAAATCTTTAAAAAAGAGAGAACTAAAGGTCAATATCTCTGATGAACATGGATCCAAAAACTCTCAATAAAATACTAGCAAATCAAATCCAACAGTAGATTAAAAGAATCATTCATCACGATCAAGTGGGATTTATTCCTGGGCTTCAAGGATAGTTCAATATTTGCAAATCAGTCAATGTGATACACCACATTAATAAAAGAAAGGATAAGAACCATATGATACTTCCAATAGATGCAGAAAAAGCATTTGACAAAGTACAACATCCATTCATGATAAAAACCCTCAACAAAGTAGGGTTAGAGGGAACATACCTCAACATAATTAAGGCCATATACAAAAACCCCACAGCTAATAACATCCTCAATGGGGAAAAACTGAGAGGTTTTCCTCTATGGTCAGGAAAAAGAGAAGGTATCCACTCTCAGCACTATTATTTAACACAGTAATGGAGAACATATAGTAATAGAGAATCAGAGAACACAACGAAATAAAAGGCATCCAAATTGGCAAAGAAGTCAAACTTGCACTATTTGCAGATGACATGATATTCTATATAGAAAATCCAAAAGGCACCACCAAAAAATTGCTGGAATTGATACATGAATTTGCTGAAGTGGCAGGATACAAAATCAACATACAGAAATCTGTTGCATTTCTACATACAAGTAATAAAGCAGCAGAAAGAGAAATCAAGGAATCAATCCTATTTATAATTGCACCAAAACCCATAAGATACCTTGGAATAAACCTAACCGAAGAAGTAAAAGATCTGTGCTCGGAAAAGTATACAGCATGGATGAAAGAAATTGAAGAGGACATAAAGAAGTGGAAAAACATTCTATGTTCATGGAGTAGAAGAACAAATATTGGGTTTATAAAAAGATTTTATCTATTTATTTGAGAAAGAGCAGGGGAAGGAGCAGAGAGGAGGGAGAAAAACGGGAAAAGAATTGCAAGCAGATCTGTGCTGAGTGCGGAGCCCAATGTAGGAGCAGAACCCACCACCCTGAGATCATGACCTGAGTCCAAACCAAGAGTCAGACTCTTAACTGACTGAGCCACCCAGGCGCCCTGGGAAGAACAAATATCGTTAAAATGTCTATAGTACCCAAAGCAATCTATACATTTAATGTAATCCCTATCAAAATACCAATAGCATTTTTCACAGAGCTAAAACAAACAAATCCTAAAATTTGTATGGAACCACAAAAGATCCTGTATAGCCAAAGCAATCTTGAAAAAGAAAAGCAGGGGCGCCTGGGGTGCTCAGTGGTTAAGCGTCTGCCTTTGGCTCAGGTCATGATCCCGGCTTTCTGGGATGGAGCCCCATGTCTGGCTCCCTGTGCAGTGGGGAACCTGCTTCTCCCTCGCCATCTCCCCCTGCTTGAGTTCCCTCTCTTGCTCCCACTCTCTGTCAAATAAACAAATAAATAAAATCTGTAAGAAAAAAAGAAAAGAATAAAGAAAGCAAAGCTGGAGGCATTACACTTCTGGACCTCAAGTTATATGACAAAGCTGTAGTGATCAATACAGTATGGTACTGGCACAAAAATAGATAGCTCAGTGGAGCAGAATAGAAACCCCAGAAATGAACCCACAACTCTGGTCAATTAATCTTTGACAAAGCAGGGAAGATTAACCAATGGAAAAAAGGCAGCCTCTTCAACAAATGGTGTAGGGAAACTGGACAGCAACATGCAGAAGAATGAAATTGGACCACTTTCTTACACCACACACAAAAATAAATTCAAAGTGGATTAAAGACCTAAATGTGAGACAGGAAACATTAAAATCCTAGAGGAGAACACAGGTAGCAACCTCTGATGTCAGCCGTAACAATTTCTTACTAGATATGGTACCTGAGGCAAGGGAAACAAAAGCAAAAATAAACAATTGAGACTTCATCAAAATAAAAGGCTTCTGCACAGCAAGGGAAACAATCAACCAAACTAAAGGCAACCTACAGAATGGGAGGAGATATTTGCAAATGACATATCTGATAAAGGATTAGTGTCCAAAGTATATAAAGAACTTACACAACTCAACACCCAAAACACAAATAATCCAGTTGTTCTCATTTTTAAATGATGATCATTCCTTTTATTATGTCCCTGAAGATCTTAAACTTTATTTCAAATTCAACTAAAATAATTAGTCTTATTTTCTCTGGAGAAAATTTCTATTTCAATTGTTGGCTCTTTCTTAGCATTAGTTGTTCTCACATATTTTGGAATTTCAGCGTGTAGACTCACCTTAAGCGGGAGGTTATCACTGTCTCCAGTTACTCACTCCCTCACTCTCTACTGGGGACAGATCCTAGTCTAGGACCAGACCGGATATTGGGTGAGTTAATGCTCCATTCCTAATGATACTGGGGATATCACAGAGACTGTCACTGAACCCTTGAGTAACTCAGACTACTCATCCTGGGTTGTGGGGTTGCATCTTTTCAGAGACCCAGGTTTTATATAAGCCATTTTCCAGGTAGCAATCACAATTTTTTTAAAAAAAATCTCCTGCCCTCTACTATTCTATAAAATGAACTCTCAGTTTCCTATGCTTGCTTCTGAACCCAGAACACAAGAGGCCTATGGTTTTAGCCCCATTAGCATTGTGGTTTGTTTGGTTTCTCACCCATGGATGATTTTATACTGATTTTACAAAATGGCTATGTCCTTTAAATTTTCTCTTCATAAAATTTATGTATTACCATGTATCTATAATGGATAAGGAAACCAAATCATAAACACTTATGACCAGAAATCCAAAACAAATTTTCTACCTGCATAAAAATGCACGTTCCTGCTTTTTCATTGTATTTAACTGAACTAAAAAGTTTTTTAATAGATATCAATCTTACCTCTAAAATCAAACAAAAATATTTCTAAAATATTTTAAAGGTCAAACAGATGTATACTATAATGTTTACCTCAAGCAGATTTCTCCAAGACCAGTATTCAAATTTTATTTATTAAGTTCTTCCATTCTTTAAGTTGTTGTTTTTTTTCTCTTGAGATTTCAATTGTTTTGTATTTCTACATTATTTCAAATTTACAGAAAACTTGCAAGAATAGCAGAAAGGATTCCTGAATATTCTTCACCTAGATTATTCAAATGTGAATATTTTGTTACATTTGATCTCACTCAAACTTCTCTAATCTCTCTCTCACACACACATATATTACTTTTTTCAGAACTGTTAAAGAGTAAATTGTAGACATGATACTCCTTTACCCCTAAATACAGCATATATTTACTAAAAAATAAGGAATTCTCTTATATGACCATAGCATAATGATCAAAATCAGAAAATTAAAATTGATAGCAGTATTGTTATCTAATTTACAGGCCTTTTTTTTAATTAATTTTTTTTGAGAGAGAGAGAGCACATGCAGATGGGGAGGGGTGGGATAGAGGGAAACTAGCAGACCCACGGTGGGGCGGGGGGGGGGGCACGCAGCCAATCCTAGGACACCGAGATCATAAGATGATGACTTGAACCAAAACAAGAGTCCATTACTTAATTGAATGAGCCACACAGGCGTCCCTAATCTTAAGGCCTTATGAAGAGTATTTCTAACCCCTGTTAAAGTATTTATTTAAAACTATGAGAAAAATTAGATTGATTTTTCTTGAAAAACAAGAACAAAAAGAAGATGCCTCCTAGAATCACTGTTACTTATTTATTTATTAGGTAAGTATAGAGGCTCTATGCCCAATGTGAAGCTTGAGCTCATAGCCCTGAAATCCAGAGTCCCAGGCTCTACCGACTGAGCCAGCCAGGCGCCCCAAACTGACTTCTATGTCCTTTTGACATGTCCACACAATTCTTTGATCACTTCCTTACTTTTTGGTTGAAAAATATGTTCCAGGCTCATCTTGTTCTTTCCCTACCCAATCTACAGCCAGCCATTTCTCCAAGAAGCCCAAGTTGCTTTTATTAGAGGACTGTTGTGTTTGTTTGTTTTTTTAAGATTTTATTTATTTATTTGACAGAGAGAAAGACAGCAAGAGCAGGAACACAAGCAGGGGGAGTGGGAGAAGGGAAAGCAGACTTCCTGCCGAGCAGGGAGTCCAATGCGGGGCTTGATCCAATGACCCTGGGATCAAGACCCAAGCCGAAGGCAGAGCCTAATGACTGAGTCACCCAGGCACCCCAGCTAGAGGACTGTTTAAAAACCTAAGTGGATGCTAGATGTGCTCCAAATGTGTCATTGCTTCTAGGTTCTCCCAGAGTCAGGGTAAAGGCAAAGGAAGATTTATGTATACACACTCTGCATGTGTGCATACACACACATACACACACTTAGATTCATTTCTATACATCTAGATATCTACATATATTAAAACCCATGAGTACATTGATTCAATTCCAGTGTTACACAGGGTACATTCTAGTCTTTCCCCTTTTGACATCTGAAACTTCCTAATTCTCTAGCTGGTGTGATTGGGGAGTCAGTGTTTGAGAAAATGAAGAAGTTCTGGATAGATGATGGTGATAGTTGCAGAACAGTGTGAGTGTACTTGATGCCACAAAACTGTACACTTAAAAAATAGTTGAAATGGTTATTTTGTTATGTATATTTTGTTGTGTATATTTTACCATAATAAATTTACCAGAAATAAATGAAGACATTGGTGTCAAACAGTACATATGTATATTTATAAGATTGTCTTAAGAATGAGTGATTGGAAACTATAACCAAAATATTTTTTTAGAGTGATTCTGAAGTAAGAATGACTACAGCTTTGCTACTGGAAGAATGGACCAAAGACAGCAGCATTGGCATCACTTAGAACCCTGTTAGAAACCAGAATCTCGGCCCCATCTCAGACCTACTAAATCTGATTCGGCATTTTAACAAGACTCCAGGTGGTTCACAGGCACATTGAAGTTCAAGAAGCACTCCTCTGGGACAGATTCTGCCACTTCCTACTTTTGTGACTTTGGGCCAGGTACTTAACCATTTTGTGCCTCAGTTATTTTATCTACAAGATTGTGATAACAGGAATGAAAGTTGCCAAAGACTATTAAATGTGATGATAATGCATGTTGTATAATGCCTGGCACATTCAAGGACTATCAGCTATTATTATTACTTTTCCCGGTAGAAATCTGTGATGGTTGGTTTCAGGGGCTTTTCTAAAAGTAGGAAACATAGGAAGTTGGGATTTTCCAGAGATGGTGCTTGGCTTTAGGAGATTATGGGGAAAAGGATACATGGGAGATAATAGTTTGGGCCAAGTATGAAGAAGACCCAATAGGGTAGAGTGAAGGTGTCACATTCAGTCACAGTGGGGTAATGTTCTTCTTGTTAAGGCATGGTAGGACCAGACAAAGGTTATTTACAAAATATAAATGGAATGGAAGCAGCTTTTGATGAGACAATGCCCTATTTTTAAGATATTTTGAAACCCAAGTGGTCTGTTTTTCTCATGTCTGAAATCCCGTGTGAGACGGAACCTTTCAGCTGAAGTATCACTTATATTTGACTTACATGGTCAAGGACCAGACAGGCCAGGGGAGGGAGGTGGCCGAGTGTGAAGTACCGACGAGGTGGGGAGACGAAAGGACAGCTACACAGGCCCCGAGAATTGCTAGCACTTGGGCCACGGCTCTCAGAAGATGTTGCTGAGTTCCTAACCTAATTTCTCTGGCAGGAGATCTTTCCTTGTCCCGGAAAAGACTTTTGGAGACAGAGAGGATTAAAAAAAATAATATTGTTAAGAAGTGAGGTTGCTGGGCTTGCACTTTACTAGCCGGAATCCCTTTATCTTTCTTGAGAGCCCCCCCAGATCTCTTTTATTCTAGGTCAGTAATTTAACACTCTCAACTCTCAATTCAAAGCCTGTAATGACCTTGCTGTGCTGAATTATTAGCCCAGGATATAGAAAGAGAGAGAGAGAGGGAGGGAAAAAAAAAAAACCCTAAAAACAACAGAGGCCTTTTGATCAGAGCACCAAACTGCAGTTCGCTGTAACTCAAGCTGCCCATTCTTATATGGCAAGAATTAAGGACTCCCCCTGCCAGGCAGGACCCTATTAAAAGACAATAGCTGTTTGAAAAGGGTAAGCAAGTTGATATGGATATAATAGGCCACATATGGGGGCCCCTTTCTACTCTGAAATAAAGCTCCTTCTTAAGAGTTGTGAGCTGGGAAATCCAGCATTCAGTAAGGCAGGAGGAGGAGGTACAATAGAAGAGCGTGAGTGGGTAGCCATGCAGAAATGCTTGAAGGTGCTTCAGGAAAAAGGGAGGAGGGCTTTGGGGAGCCTGCAGAGATGAGCATCAATCACTGAGGAGGGAGGCTTTCAGAATGGCCAGGTGCTCTTTGGTCCCCAAGAGGTTTTTAGGCCAGTGATGACAAAGATTTGGCTGGAACCAAAATAGTGGTTAGTTTCTCTAATGGGTTAACAACAATGACAGCAAAACAAGCAGGAACATAGTAAGTTCTTGCCAGAAATGATGCAGCTGGCAAAAAGTAATCCTTTCTGCCTTGTTTTATACAATCTAACATGTCAACATCCTAAACTGATGAATACCATCTAGTGCCACTACATGTTCTTATTACCTTTAGGATGGGATTAAAAAAAAAAAAAAAGGCTCTGTAGAACAGAGACAGCAGACCCCAAAGAAACTGCCTCTTGCCTACAAATGATACCCCTTCTCAGATACAGAGGGGTAACCACAGGTCACAGGACTTCTTACTCTATTAGCTAATCTATGTTTGCTTATCTATCACCTAAACAATCTGCTCATTAGCAGATGATGCTTTTGGAGGATCCTAATCCACAAAAGAATTTCCCAAACACTGTTTTAACTACCTCTAAGATCTTGTTAGTATGTTACAAAACAGGGAATGATTTAAAGTGACTCAAAGTATTTAGACACATTAATCTAGTTATCTATAACTAAATTCTGAATTCCCAAATCCCTAAGCAAAAATATCAGAGATATTTTTCTTTCCTCTACCACCCTTTGCTAACTGCCAAATGAACAGCTCTCCAGTTCCCATCCACTGCAATTAATGGGCTAGCTTGATGGAATTTACAACTAAAGAAAAAACACAAGGGATCTCTCTCTAACACTCTTGTTCCACTGAATGGTCAACAGGGCACTAAACTGATCTTTAGCAAATTAAAGGGTTTTGCTGATTAAAGAGAAGGTCTGGATTCCTAAGAAAAAAAATCTTGCATCACCACTCGGCTTCAGACCCCAAAAGAAACATTATTTTTACAAAAGTCATTAGAGATCATTGTTTCTATAAAAGATTGCAATTTTAAATGACTGTCCAGAATGTAGACTCCTTCATTTAAGATAGGGTCATCAGATAGGAAAGGAAGGATGAGCAGTGGAGAGCACCAAACACTAAGCTGATTCCCCAATTCATGCCTTAGCATATGGTAACCATATTTTTGGAAGTCCACACTGGGACACACAGTCTAAAAAGTTTTTATCTGATGTGTGGGCCACTTACAGGTGTAAGAAAGAGCTTAAAGATTCTCTATATATCAGTGTAATGATTGGGTAAGTATGTTTAGATGTCATATCAATTGATAAATATATTTTTTTAGAATATTCATTTATTTATTTATTTGACAGACAGAGATCACAAGTAGGCAGAGAAGCAGGCAGAGAGAAGAGGAAGCAGGCTCCCTGCTGAGCAGAGAGCCCCGATGCAAGGCTCGATCCCAGGACCCTGGGATCATGACCTGAGCCGAAGGCAGAGGCTTTAACCCACCGAGCCACCCAAGCGCCCCTCGATTGATAAATATTAAATGTCAATTATGTTCTAGATCTTAAAGGATATACAGCCGATGTAGTCTGAAAAATAAAAATTATACAGAACAGCATGTATGGTATGATACAATTTATATAAAACTACATATCTATGGGTATATATGTAAGTAGACAAGAGGTTTGAAAGAACAGAGAAAATGGAGGAAAAAATATTGGAGAAAATTTCTCGGAATGGAAAGGCATGAGTTCCCAGATTAAAAGTCTAGCACAATGAATGAATATATGTGCACACCAAGGCACACACTAAAAGAAATCAGACTCTGTCTTTCATTGGGGGGATGGCAAGGTCATTTTGTAGAAGATCATGTAGGATAGGAGATACTGGTACAGCTATCTTTGGGAAATATAATCACCCACAGTTGCCCTCTGGCCACAACAATTTATATACCTTACAAATGCAAAATACACCCCCCACGGAAGCCCCCAAAGTCTAATTTCATTTTAGCATCAACACAAACTCTAGATCTTGACGTAAATCAATTCCAGGTAGAGATGAAGTGCCTCCAGTGCAATTTCTTGGGTACAGCTCCTGTATAATTCCTCATTCTAAACGCCTGTAAACTAAAGAGACAAGTTATATGCTCCCACACACCCAGTATGTACAAGGGTAATACAGTGATAGGATAACCACAATAAACTTCCAACCAAAAAGAGGGAGAATGGGAGGCAATATAGCAACTGTTGGTCCGTTGCAATTCTGAAATCCACCCACCCACATGTCTCATTTCCATGATTTGAGCCTAGTACCTCTCCCTGATAATGACTTCCCATGACTTTTGACTCTGTACTCTGGGCTTTCGGTTTCATTCTTCTGAATCATACTTACATTTCCATAAATCATAGTCTCAGTTTGCAGCTGAATAGCTTTCTCAGCTTGTTTCCTGCCCATAGAAGTCTAGGGGCCACTTTTTATTTTACATTATTTATGTCTTCTTTAGCCCAAGTTAGTGGGGCTTCCAAAAATATAATTCTCTTAAATATGATGTTGAGGGAGAGGGTGGTTGGGTTATGGACATTGGGGAGGGTATGTGCTATGGTGAGTGCTGTGAAGTGTGTAAGCCTGATGATTCACAGACCTGTACCCCTGGGGCTAATAATACATTATATGTTTACCAAAAAACCCACCAAAAACCAAAACAAAAAACTGGGGGGAAGGGATGATGTTGAGGTTTTTCTATTAACTTTATTGGGGTTTACTCCATTGGACAAAAGCTGTACCCACAAACCTCTTTGAGACTGGCCCTTCCCTATCTGGGTTCCCTATGAGGCTGCTGCTCTTAGATCCTTAGGCCTCTAGTCCATCTGAAAGAAATCTATGAAGGGGAAAAAAAAAAGAAGAAGAAGAAGAAGAAGTCCATAAGGCTCCACCCAGAAATCTTGCTGAGATTTTTTTTTTTTTAAGATTTTTTACTTATTTATTTGACAGAGAGAGATCACAAGTAGGCAGAGAGGCAGGCAGAGAGAGAGGAGGAAACAGGCTCCCTGCTGAGCAGACAGCCCGATGCGGGGCTCGATCCCAGGACCCTGAGATCATGACCTGAGCCGAAGGCAGAGGCTCAAGCCACCAAGCCACCCAGGCGCCCCTCTTGCTGAGATTTTTAACAAAGGGTTCATCTTTACCCTTGGACCACATTTCTCTGCCAGCACTCTGGATTTGATCTTTATCCTGAAGCACTTCCTTACTTTGAATACTTTCTGCTGGTTGGAAAGATTGTCCTGAGCTCTCTGTATTACCTCTAAATTCCACCTGAAAACAAAATAGTTCATTCTTTAGTTTATCTCTCTCACATTTTACTGTAGGTAACTAGAAAAAGATAAGCAGCCCAGAAATCTCCACAGGCAGGATCATCATACTCACTATGTAGATTTCCTATTTTTCACATTACCAAAAATGATAGTGTTGCCAAACTTTCTGTCATTACATAATAAGGGTCCTCTTACCTCCAACTAACATTTTCCTCACTCTCTTTTAAGCCTTCACTGATGGTCTCCTTGAAGCCCATCAGACTTCCACTGTCAGTCTTTTCAAAGTCCTTCTGGTTTCCGCCTGTTGACTGGTCTCAAAGCTAATGACATGTTTTAGGTTTTTTGTTACTGCACCCCTTCACTCCCAGTAACAAATTTTGTTCCAATCATCTGTTGCTGCATATCAAATCATACTAAACTTAATGGCATTAAAAAATAACAATTTTATTATGCTCAAGGATTGAGTATGTCAGGAATTATACAGAGCACAATACAGATGGCTTGTTTCTACTCAATGATGTCTGGACCTGAATTGGGCAGACATGACTGGTGGGGACTGACTCAAATAGTTGGGGATAGAATTATCTGGAAGCTTCTTCCCTCACATGTCAGACACCTAGGCTTGAAAACCAAATTTGTGGTTGGGTTTCTTACAGCTTGGCAACTCGTTAGTAAAAAGGAGTCTCCTGAGAGGCAATGTCTGAAAAGTAAGTTCCCAGAGACCAAGACACAGTGTTGGGAACTGTGGGTGGCTCAGTTGGCTAAGCATCCAACTCTTGATTTTGGCTCAGGTCGTGATCTCAGGGTTGTGAAATTGAGCCCACACTGGGCTCTACACTGGGTGTGAAGCCTGCTTGAGATTCTCTCTCTCCTTTTGCCCCTCCCCCTCCCTACATTTCTCCTGCCCCCTCTCACTCTCCCTTTTTTTTTTTTTTTTTTTTTTTTTTTTTTTAATTTTTTATTTATTTTCAGCGTAACAGTATTCATTGTTTTTTCACCACACCCAGTGCTCCATGCAATCTGTGCCCTCCCTAATACCCACCACCTGGTTCCCCCACCCTCCCACCCCGCCCCTTCAAAACCCTCAGGTTGTTTTTCAGAGTCCATAGTCTCTCATGGTTCACCTCCCCTTCCAATTTCCCTCAACTCCCTTCTCTCCCTTTTTGAAAAAAAAAAAAAGAAAGAAAGAAAGAAAAAAGTCCACATAGTGTTACTTCTATTAGATTCATATTCAAGGGGAAAGGACATAGACTTTGCTTCTCAAAGGCAAGAGTGTCAAAGAATGTGAGGTCCTGTTTTAAAATGAGTACATCAAAAACAAGGATGAGAGAAAGTCCAGAGAATGTTACTATAAAGCAGGCATGGGGATAAAATAATACAGATAAAGCAGGTCAGAAAACTCTAGGAGGGACTTCTTTAAGAAGATAAAACTGAGAGAATTAATCCGTACAAAAAAATATCATTGTACTTGCTTCAGAGTCTTGGCAGTTAACTGATAATATATTTAAGAAGGGTAGCTGAGGAAAACTGTAAAAAGAGAATATTTACAAAGATGTGGAAAAGGTTAAGGGAAAGTGGGTTACCCAGGAACTAACCACAGTTAAGATCTGGTATGATCCCAGGCCTTAAGACACAAGTGGAGGGAGCGGCTTCTTGAATCTAGGAAGAGTAGAGACCATCTAACATAAGCTGTGAGCTTCAGTAGAGGAACGGAGCCAACTTCAACCCACAGCAAACTGGTAGGGAGAGACTATATACCCCAAGCTCACCTGGTCTCCTCCTGCCCTTCAGTCTCCCACTTTAACCCAAATGGGAAGCCACAGGGCAGGAGAATCTATGGATTAAAGTCTGTACAGATCAGCCCTCCAGCATAATGTGGAGAGTGGATCTGCAGCGGCAAATGGAAAATAAATAGCAAGTACCGGAAAGGCGATTTATTCAGTTGGGTGGAGTTTAGAGATAAATTAGTGATAAGTTTATAAAAATTAACCAAACAAGAAGAAAAGAGGCAGTCTCAGGGGTAAGAAGATTGTGCAACTTAGTTCAAGTGTCAACAGTGTTTACATAAATATATCTTTATATATATATATATCTTATATATGTATCTTAATATATAAAATCTTAATATATATATCTTAAAATCTTAATATATATCAAAATCTTAATATATATTAATATGTATATCTTAATATATAATATATATATTTATTTTAATATATCTTAATCTTAATATATATATCTTTATATATATATATATCATGAGGTTGGGGAGTAAATAAAATGACATATGCATGATAAATTGTGTTAAAGAGAAATAGATTCACATTTCACACAGTGGGAAGTCAAGAGATAATGCCTGATTTTGATAAAAATGAAGTAGCAAGGTAAGTAATTTAGAGATACAGAAATAAATGTCAAACAAATTACTCAAAGAAGTTGAAAGTGGTTACCTCTAAGGAATGGGAAACTAAATTGGGAGTTGGGGTAATGCCTTTTTCTTTTTTTTTTTTTTTTGACTTGCTTTATTTTTTTTTCAAAGATTTTTTTTTATTTATTTGACACAGAGAGAGAGGTCACAGGAAGGCAGAGAGGCAGGCAGAGAGAGAGGGGGAAGCAGGCTCCCTGACGAGCAGAGAGCCCAATGTGGGGCTCGATCCCAGGACCCTGAGATCATGACCTGAGCTGAAGGCAGAGGCTTAACACACTGAGCCACCCAGGCGCCCCGACTTGCTTTATTTTGATATTCACTTTATTGCAGTGGTCTAGAACTGGACCTGCTATATCTCTGAAATATACTTGTAAATAAAAGTTGCTAAGAAAGTATATCTTAAAAGTTTTTATCACAGAAAATAAAATAATTGGGGGATGGATGTAACTAGACTTATTATTGTAATCAATTTACAGAATATACAGGTAACAAATCATTACACTGTATACCTGAAACTAATTTATGTCAATCATATCTCAATAAAAAAGAAATTGAGCTCAGAAAGCACATTTTATTTTATTTATTTATTTATTTATTTATTTATTTATTTTCAGCGTAACAGTATTCATTGTTTTTGCACCACACCCAGTGCTCCATGCAATACGTGCCCTCCCCAATACCCACCACCTGGCTCCCACAACCTCCCACCCCCGCCCCTTCAAAACCCTCAGGTTGTTTTTCAGAGTCCATAGTCTCTCATGGTTCATCTCCCCTTCCAATTTCCCTCAACTCCCTTCTCTTCTCCATCTCCCCATGTCCTCCATGTTATTTGTTATGCTCCACAAATAAGTTCTTTCTTTTTTTTTTTTTAACAATACTTACAGAACTATTTTATTCTATTTTATTCTTTACACTGTATGCATATATAACTTTAATTTAAATAAATAAATTAGATAAAGAATATCCAGCTTAGAGGGCCATCTGTTCTGTGACACCCTTCCTCATCCCTCAAGCTTAATTAAGATATTCTTCCGCTGGACATTCTTAACACCTTGAGCCTCTAGTTAGCTCAAATCACAAGTTGTTTAATTATTGACTTACTTGACTGTGAGTACACTCAAGGTAGAGACCATGCTTTCTTAATCATTGTTTCCCCAGCAGCTGTCATAAACCCTGGCATAGATGGCTATGTAAGAAATATTTCCTTAATTAAATAATCTAAGTCAATGGCACCAATACCATACCAGGTGTATAGAGTAGAAAACTTCCATGACCAAACTCTCCTTGTAACCCCTCACTTACATATCATCCTGAGCTGTATTACCTCACTGCTACAGACAGAATGGTTGTGTCTCCATTTCAAGTCCCATACTGAAACCTAATCCTCAATGGGATGGTATTTGGGGTGGGGCCTCTGGGAGGTGATTAAGTCACAAGATTGGAGCCCTCATGAATGGGATTCTTGCCATTATGAAAGAGGCCCAGGAAAGGTCTCTTGGCCCTTCTGCTGTGTGAGTATACAGAGAAAGGAAGGCCATCTATGAACCAGAAAGTGGGCTCTTTACAAAGGAATCTGCCAAAGCCTTGATCTTGGACTTCCAGCCTCCAGAACTGTGAGAAATAAATTTCTGTTATTTATAAGCCACTTAATCCATGACAGTTTGTTACAGGAGGTCAAATGGACTAAAGCACGGACCATAGACCTTTTGTCATTCTCTGAAAACACAAAACCTCTGTGCCCTTGCTCATGCTGTTCCCTTGGCTAAAAATGCCCTACCTGTTCAGTTCCCGTTCACTATTATTCATCTTCTAAGGACCACTTGAAGTACTATTTCTTCCATGAAGTTTTATTTAAAATTCATAGAATAAATCTCTCCTTTCGCTTATCCCAAAACATGTTGCCTGAAATTCTACTTGGCATTTATTTAGTAGAATCCTAATAGTTATGCTTATGTCTGATTTTCCCCTTGAGTTCCTAAGTTCCTTGAGTTCAACTGGTTTACTCATTTTGCACCCTTCTCTAGCATGGTATCCAACATATAGTAGGTCCACACTAAAGAACAATAGTGTTTTTCTGGTATGAAACTGCCATTATTTTTGCCTCCCATGAGAATGATAGTGAATTCTTTGAGGATCATGTCTGGCACACAGACTGGCACATAGTAGGTACTTAAAAAGCAGTTAACAAATTTTAAAAATTTAAAGAAGACCAGGCAATGAGTTTATTTCTTAGTGTTTATAAGGTGCTGTCTTTCATTTTGTCTTTCTTCTTATTTCAACATAATTGAGCCTTCCACAAACTGGCCCTATCTTAATTATACATTTCTTGTTTGTTGCTTTTCAACATGTACTAGTCCTCCACAAGTCAAGTTAGACTCCTTCATGACCTCTTCCTGTGTATGATATTTTGTACTCATGCTAATGTAATTACATTCCTCCAAAACAAAAGTTCCAAAATACTTCCTCTTACAATAAAGGTAGAGTAGGTAATTTAGACTAAACTTTCTGGCTTGAGAGAAAGT
This sequence comes from Martes martes, assembly GCF_963455335.1. Lineage (NCBI taxonomy): Eukaryota > Metazoa > Chordata > Mammalia > Carnivora > Mustelidae > Martes > Martes martes. The sequence continues at coordinate 18,966,606 of NC_137898.1, forward strand.
AGATGAATTATTAAAAGCATCTGTTTGAAGTATCAGAGAGCCACTGAGGCAAATGAAGAATGACAAGGGCAAGTTTTGAAAGGAGAATAAAACCCAAAGAGGTCAGCCTAGCATTTGGTGCCACTTTTCCCCATAAAAAGGAATTCTAAATGGAAGAGTCCATGGATTGAATTCAAAGGATCCACAAATTTGTATAGGGAAAAAAATTTACATCTTTAGCTTTACAAACCATTAACTGGAATTTATCATTTCCTTCAGTTATGAATATAAACATAGTAGAATTAGCAGTACATGTGATTTTTGTCAGTAATAGAAGCCTCAGATATTTTCATATAACCCTAAAGTTGTCCCAAATATCTCACAGTAATACATTTATACTCATCACCATTTCAAAAATAAGATATTATTACACTCACTAGTCATTTCAGGGGCTTCTTGCCAGTCCTGAAAGAGACAGTTGATAGACTGAACAGGTAATAGTTTTGAATTAATGTTAAGTTCCTGAATTTTCAAATGACTCTTGATGCTTGGCAGTCAAAAAACTGGAGCTCAGGACCCACCCAAGCTGGGCAGAGGGACTGTGGTGTATCCTTAAGGCTCTGCTTGGCACCCTAAAAGACTACCTAGAAACAGATTAGCCCTCCCTGATACTTACACCTAGCTTCAAATTATTTCAAGCCCTGACTGAATTGAGGTAATCCAGGATTGCTAGTGCTCAGGCCATCTGCCAGAAGCAAACGTAAATCCTCTCTGAAGAAAGATAATAGCATTCTAGGCTTTATACTATCTCTATAATTTTTCACATACAATGTACAACACTCAGAACTAAGGAGAAAAAAAGTACACTATAATTTAAGACAATGGAATAAAGAGCCAAGAGACAGAATAGAAAATAGACAGACACAGACACATACCCTTAAGGAATCCAGATTTTGAATTATGGACTTTTAAATAATCATGTTTTACTATATTCAAGAAAATGAAAAATAAGAATTAGCAAAGAAACCATTAAAAAAAAAACCCTATATGGTAATTCTTGAACTAAAAAATGCAATAATTGTGGGACACCTGGTTAGCTCAGTATAACATGTAACTCTTGATCTCAGGGTTGTGAGTTTGAGTCCCACATTGGGTGCAAAGATTACTTAAAAATAAAATCTTTTAATTAAAAAAATACAATATTTGAATGGGGTGCCTGGGTGGCGCAGATGGTTAAGTGTCCGACTCTTGGTTTTAGCTCGGGTTGTGATGTCAGGGTCATGAGATTAAGCCCTATGTTAGGCTCCATGCTCATTGTGGAGTCTGTTTGAGGTTCTCTCTCTCTTCCTCTCCTGTTTCTGCTCTCTTTCTCTCAAATAAGTAAGTAAATCTTTAAAAAAAGTAAAATAATTGGAAAAGCTATATATGATTCCAACTATATAAAAGTTATATATGATTCCAATGATATAACATCCAGAAAAGGCAAAACTATGAAGACAGTAAAAAGAACAGTGGTTGCTAGGAATTGGGTGGGAAGAAGGGATAAACAGGAAGAACACAGATAATTTTTAGAGCAATGAAAATATTCCGTATGATAGCACAATGATGGTTATGTCACTAGATATCTGTCTAAACCCATAGAATATAAGATACCAAGTGAATACTAAGGTAAACTATGAACTTTGGGTGATGATGATATATCAAAGTAGGTTCATCAGTTGTAGCCAAATATACCAAATATAGGGAATGTTGGTAATGATAATAAAAATAACTGTTGTCTTTGCATTTTGGCAGCATGAGATACATAGGAAATCTCTACCTTCCTCTTAATTTTGCTGTCAACCTAAACCTACTCTTAAAAAAAAAAAAAGTCTTTGAAAAACAAACCAAAAGGCATATTTAAGCTATATAAAGTTTTCACAATAAACTATAGAAGAAAGCAAAGTTAATTAAAATCTTCTTTGCTACTGGAAATAAAAAAGAAAAATAAAGGTACACTATGGGAGGCAAGACTAAGAGAAGCATAAGACACACTAGTAAACAAATCTTAAGGTTTTTCAAACTCACTTTCAACATTCATGGTTTCCCCAGCTTGCAATTTCTTTTTTTTTCCTCCTTTGTATTTAAAACAGACAGATTGGGGTGACCGGGCGGCTCAGTTGTTAAGCATCTGCCTTCGGCTCAGGTTATGATCCCAGGGACGTGGGATCAAGCCCTGCACTGGGCCCCCTGCTCAGTGGGAAGCCTGTTTCTCTCTCTTCCACTCTCCCTGCTTGTGTTCCCTCTCTTTCTGTCCCTCGCTCTGTAAAATAAATAAAATCTTTTAAAAATAAAATAAAATAAAACAGATTAAAAGTGTCATGGTAAGATATTAAAAAAACCCACAAAAACAAAAATAAGACAATAATTGGAATTTAAAACTCAGTACATGGGTTTAACAGCAAATTACACAAAATGAAAGAGAATTAATGCACTGCAAATAGGTCAGAAGAAATATCTAGAAGAAAGCACATAAGATAAAAATGATGAAAAATGCAGAAAAGTATATAAGAGAGGATACCATGAAAAAGTCTAAAGTTTGTGTAACTGGAATCCCAGGAGTAAAGACAGTGAAACAGAAGCAAACCTGAAAAGCTAAAGATTAAGAACTTTCAAAACTGATAAAAGACATCAAGTTACAGGTTCAAGAAGCACCAAGAACACAAAGGGGTTTAAATATAAAGAAAAACAAACTTAGATACATTATAGTAAAACTACCAAAAACCAAAGACCAAGGAAAAATATCCAAAAAGTAGCCAGAGACAAGAACAGATTATTTTTCAAAGGCGTAAGAATGAAAGATAGCTGACTTCTCAACAGAAACTGTGGAAACCAGAAGAAAATGGAACAGTATCTTCAAAGCACTAAAAGACAGTAACTGCCAATCTAGAACTTATACCAGAAAAAACAATCCTTCAAAAATGAAGGTGAAAATTTCGATAAAGTCTCTAGGTAAATAATAGTTTTCAATTAACTGATTTTCATAATTATACTATGGTTTTAGAAGATGCTAACATTAGTAGAAGTTGGGTGAAAGACTTATGGAGACTGTGGTTTTGTTGTTCTTGTTCTTGTTCTTGTTTTTTTTTTTAATATTTTTATTTATTTATTTATTTGACAGAGAGAGAGAGAGATCACAAGTAGGCAGAGAGGCAGGCAGAGAGAGAGGAGGAAGCAGGCTCCCCGCCGAGCAGAGAGCCCGATGCGGGGCTCGATCCCAGGACCCCGGGATCATGACCCGAGCCGAAGGCAGAGGCCTCAACCCACTGAGCCACCCAGGCGCCCCTGTTTTTTTTTTTAAGGAGGCTCCACACCCAGCATTGGGCTCCAGCTCACAACCCTGAAATCAAGACGTGAGCTGAGATCAAGAGTCAGACACTTAACTGACTGAGCCACACAGGCACCCCTATGCTATTTTTACCACATTTTTCGTAAGTCTAAAATTATTACAAGAGGGGGAAAAAGTAAAATACTGTTTCAGAATGAAGGCTAATGTCAGAACGGAAACTCCACAAAAGTTGGGATTCCTTGTCTGTTTTGTCATTGCCGTATACCTCCTAGTGTCTAGAACACTGACTAACACAAAGACATTCAGTAAATATTTTTTTCAAATGTACCAACAACAGTTGTAGTAGCTATCACTTATTCAACACTTAGTGTATCTCAGGTAGAATATCAAGCACTTTATATTCATTATCCTTCCGACAATCATGGCACATGGAATTTTACATTTTATATGTGAGTCTCCCTATTTTATAGATGAGGCTAAGTAACCTGCTTAAGATCACATATAGTAAGTGGCAGCCCTCAAACATAGATTTGACTCCAGAGTCTGTGTTGTTAACCACTGTGCTACAGTACTTTCGTGTCACATAAAAAGATTTTTTCTCATTCACTTATTCAAATTCTCTTCATCTTTCCAGGTTGTATTAGTCAATGTTCTCCAGAAAAACAGAAGCAGTAGTATATGTGCACATATAGTTGACCCCTGAACAACAGAGGTGTGAACTGCTCAAGTCCACTTATACACAGATTTTTTATAGTACAGTCCTATAAATGTATGTTCTCTTCCTTATGATTTTCTTGAAACATTTTCGTTTCTTGGGCTTACTTTACTATAAGAACATAGTGTGTGTGTGTGTGTGTGTGTGTGTGTGTGTGTGTGTGTATGTTATATATATAACATACATGTTAATTAATCAACTGTTTATGTTATCGACTAAGCTTCCGGTCAACAGTAGGCTATCAGCAATTAAGTTTTTGGAGGAGTCAAGATCAATACATAGATTTTTGACTGTGCTGGGGATCAATGTCCCTAACCACTTGTTGTTCAGGGGTAAACTGTATATACAAGAGGAGATTTAGCTTATGTGGTTATGGAATTGGCTCATGTGATTATGGAGGCCAAGAAATTCAGTGATCTTCCATTTGCAATCTGGAGAACTAGGAGAGTTGGTAGTGTAATTCAATTCAAGTCTGTAAGCTCAAGACCCAGGTCAGTTAGTGGTGTAAGTCCCAGTCTGAGATCAAAGGCCCAAAACAAACACCCCACCCCAAAACACCCCAATTCACTCTTCTTCCACCTTTTTGTTTTAGTCAGGTCCTCAAGGAATTGGATAAGGCCCACCCAGATTAGTGAGGGTGCATCTTCTCCTTCTTCTTCTTTTTTTTTTTTAAGATTTTATTTATTTATTGGAGAGAGAGAGAGAGAGAGACAGAAAGAAAGGGAACACAAGAAGAGGGAGTAGAAGAGGGAGAAGCAGGCTTCCCTCTGAGCAGAGAGCCCGATGTGGGGCTTGATCCCAGGACCCTGGGATCATGACTTGAGCCAAAGGCAGACGCCTAATGACTGAGCCACCCATGTGCCCCAGGGTAGATCTTCTTTAAAGTCTACCAATTCAAATGCTAATCTCTTCTGAAAACACCCTCACGGATGTACTCAGAAATGATGTTTTACAAGCCATCTCGGCATACTCTCATCTGGTCAAGATTACACATAAAACTAACCATCACATAAGTCAAGACACACTCCTCTGTGATGCCTTATTTAACTTCTCTAGTACCCATGATTTCTCCTTATTCTCAGATCTCTGAGCACAACTTAATGCCATTATATAAGGTCCTGAATTATTAACAAACTATTAACAATATTCTGTCTGTTAATCAGTAAACATTTTCTCCTCAACCAAATTATATCCCTTCATAGGCAAGTAACCATATCGTACAGCCACATTTGAAACTCTGTAAGGATACTTGATATTTTGGTAAAGAGTTAAGAAAAATATGTAGTTGGAAAAACCATGTGAAGAACAATACTTTGGGATGGTTTAGAGAGCAGGCTGTATGGCTTACGATTCTAAACATCAAATTTGACTTAGAAAAAAAGCTACCTTATAAAGGTAGGTTTTGGAGCACTTAGGTGGCTCAGTCGTTAAGCAGCTGCCTTGGGTTGGGGTCATGGTCCCAGGATCCTGGGATCAAGCCCTGTGTTGGGCTCCCTGCTCAGCAGGAAGCCTGCTTCTCCCTCTCCCACTGCCCCTGTTTGTGTTCCTTCTCTCACTGTGTGTCTCTCTGTGTCAAATAAATAAATAAAATCTTAAAAAAAAAAAAGGTAGGTTTTTTAAAAAAGAATTTTACTTATTTATTTATTTGAGAGAAGAGGGGAGAGGGAGAGAGAAAGAGAAAGGAGGTGGGAGAGGGAGAGAGAGAATGAATCCCAAGCAGACTCCACACTGAGTGTGGAGCCCAATGTGGGGGTTGACCCCAGGACCCTGAGATCATGACCTGAGCCCAAATCAGGAGTCTGATGCTTAAGTGACTGAGCCACCCAGGCTCCCCAAAAGGTGGTTTTTACATCAAATTTTCTATAATACCTCTTTTTCCTTATGTCAGGTTAGTAAGTGTTCAGGGCATGTTGGACATAGCAGTACCATTCTCTTGGTTAAGCCCCCTTGAGAGGGCATATATATTGCATAGAAGGTGAAGTTTGAGAGTGTGCAGATGAACAGTTACCCCCCACACACGTAAACTGCAGCTTGTGTGGTGTAAATATACTGTCCCTGCCTGGAACTGCCTGTGGAACATGGTCTCTTCGGGCCCTGTGGTTTCTCAGTACATTCCAACTGCTGGGAGGCTGGAGCTTGGCTCAGCAAAGCGCAGATAAACAGCTTCCTGCAGCAGGCTGCCCGTGTGAGGAGCAATGACCTCAGCAGAGAGCGTCTGCTTTTCATTACCCTGAGCACATCGCTGCACCGCTAGAGCTCAGAGTAGGAACAATACAAGTTGGATAGGTTTGGCTAGCTCAGGTCTCCCATTACACCTTGAATTTTTTAATCTTGGCTGCCAGAGAAAAGAGGGTATAGCCAGGAAGTGAGGAAATGGCTTATGGGTGAGAAAGGAAAGACAAAAATGCTTTCTGAGGCTGTTCTCTGAACGAACGAGATGGTGAGTCGAGTGGCTAACGCTAAGTCGCTGACAGTCAGGCAGGAAGTCCCCCAATGTCTTTCACCTCCAAAAAGGTACATAAACTGCAGGGTAAGCAAAAAGTGTTACAGAAAACAAGAGAGACTGAAAGGTCCTCGAGCTCTTCAACTCTAATACCATTTAAAGAGAAAGAAGAGCAAAACTATCCCTTTCCGGGAGATCCACAAAGTAGGAGAGAAGCGAAAAACCCGGACACCAGGAGCTAGTGGGGAATGAGAATGAATTCCACAGAGCCAGCCATTTTACACATGTCATTTTCCCTCATCTGTCCAACAACACCTGTGAGATAGGTATTAGCATCCCTAGCAATGATCTTGACCTGGAAAATATAACACAAGGACATTAACAAAGACATTTGTTGTTGATGTTATTTAATGACAAAGGGATGAATTCAAGGCTGCTTCTACGGCCACCCAGGAAACAGCACTGCTGACTGTTGCAGCTCCAGAACTCAGCAACCCTGGGCCAACGTGTCCTAAAATAAATTTACATGCTCATGACATTTTCTAGTAAGATAGTTTCCACTGTGCTGGACAGAATTGCATCTGATAGTTGAAGAAAGGAATCACAGTTATGGCCTCAGACAGGAAATTGGTTGGACATGACCCCTCTTGAGGGATCCTGAGAAACAATTTGTTTTGTGGGGAAGTCATTGACTGGAAAGATGCACCTGCCATGGGGCTGGAAGCTAAGAGACAGACAAACATCTTAGCAAATCATAATAACAGAGAGAAGCTTCATTTGACTTTCATTTCACTTTTCTCAGGGAAGAAGAATCTTTGTGTGGCTGCCAAAACCCTAACTGTCCCTCCTCCTTCCCCTCTCTCCCTTCCACCCCCATCCCAGTTCATTAAAGACCTTCTGGTTAAAGGTGCCAGAATGTGTCATTCTTTCCTGCTCTTGTGCCAGGCCTGTGCTGCCAGCACCACAGATCTTCTAGAGTACTGAGCAAATTATCGAAGAAATTAAAAACACCGATGGATTTAAACTGTTCTGTTGTTGATGAAATGAAGTTTCTTAACTTCTGATGAGCTATTTCACATTACTAGTTGCACTACTGATCGGTTAATTCAGATTTGTGTGCGTCTACCTGATTGCGGGAGGGGTACTCAGAGAATTATTAGAGTGGGAGAATGAGAAGAAATATCAGTGCTTGGATGGGACCAAATAAAGATTCTTTATATTATTTATCAATTAATATAAATTAAGTAATATCTCTAAGGGGAAATATTTTCGTGTAGAAAATTATACCTAAATTTTTTACTAGCTAGCTATAAAAGCTGCTCCCAGGAAAAAAGAAATAATATCACTGGTTCTTGAGAATGCTTCAGCCACGGATGGAGTTCCTTCATTTCCTCTTATCTAATGGCTTCACAATAGCTAAGTTTCTCTCAACTTGTAGAAGGGGGTGGTGGGGGTAGTGAGGACTCTCCTGACAGGGAGAATCTGGGCCCAATTATTATTTCCACAACCTTTGACTCGGACTTCTAAATGAGTCAGGAGACCAGTGGGCTGTGAAATGGCTTCCTCAGTTACCAGGTCAAGTGCTGCTGGATGGTTTCCTGTAATCAAAACATGAAGGGACCGAAGAAGAGAGAGGGATTCTAAGCAAGGAAGCAGCCTCTTCTATCCTTGATGAAACTGGATTTTTAAGTTTCAAAATAGATTGTGGTGACTCTCAACTCACCACTATGTCTCCCTGCAATGCTTTTGCTTTGGATACCCCTAGTGACATAGAAAAGGACCAGAATCCTCTACAGATTTTTACAGATGACAGGAGTGCTGGGCCAATAACAGTGAGGACAGGATTGCTCTAGCTGAACGCAAAATCTATTCCTGGCAATTATCTGAGTCTGTGAGAATCCAGATGCTGACAATGAGAAATGGGTAATTTTCTGTTACAATGTGTCAACTCCAGCTAAGAACTGAACTATGGAAAAAAGATGGGGGGCGGGGCAGGGAGAAGCATTACCCTTTTGAAGAAGTCTATAATAGGATTAGTCACCATTACTTCACCAGAGCACATTTTGGCTCAATTTAACAACAATAAGTAGGGAAAACACGGAGCAGAAATGGCCCAGAGAAGTCTCAAGTCCATCCCTCATTTGAAGCTGTGAGCCTGGAAATCAGTGAAGTCCTGGTTTGTTCTGATGTGTTTCTTGTTGCTCCAAAACTGCTCCTCTGTTACCATGGGCACGAGAAGGACCCAAAACAACATTACTTAAATGCTGGATGATAGATAATCCTAAAAAAATCTGCCCACTTTAGAACTGAAAGTTTACACCCTGAATGTTCTAGATTACTCAGGAGAGAAGTGGGTCATCTTTCGTAGGGCTTAGAGCACCTGTTTAAAAAAAGAAGAAATAATACATATTTTATAATGATGGTTTGTTTTCTTTTGAGTTATATTTTAAGTGATTTAGGAATATGCACCATGGGAACTTTCTTTTCGTCTCCAGCAATGAATTAATGAAGGTCACGTTTTATGGATGTATTCTAAGCAAAACAATAAAAAAACAAAGAGATTTGATGCTGGTATCTTTTACTACAAGAGTATATTTAAAAGGCATGCAAATTCCCAATTGAATTCTGATGATTAATATATATCAAGATATAATAATTAATGTTCTTTTTCTGAAAACTACAATTTCAATCTTCATATTAATATTACATATAACACAAGTAATTTTTATGTCTAATTATTTTATTACTTTCACTTATTATATATGAGCAATGCACCTGATCACTGCCTATTAAGGTTATTCCATTCTGGGTAGCAGCAAATAAAATCAATCTTATTATCTTTTTTGGACACAGAAAGCTTAGGTAACAAAGGTGGACAAAAAGCTGAGTCACCTGAACAGAGATAACTAATTGGCTCTTTAATGGGATGAGTCAATCGTCTCATGGGATAAGCCCTCAAATGCCATCTCCAAGAGGCCTTCCTGACTATCCCGTATATCATGTTACCCTAGTTATTTCCTTGTTATTTATCTTGTTATGGTCATCAGCTGTGTAACCTTGGTAATATTACTTTTGTGTCCCTGAATTTCCGAATGCATAAAATGAAGAGAATATTAAAACCCCTACGTCATGGTATTGTGAGAATTAAAGATTTTTATTTATTTACTTAATTTGTCTTTTTTAGAGAGAAAGAGAAAAAGAAAGAACATGTGCACATAAGGGGGGCAGTGGCAGAGGGAGAGAAAGAATCGCAAGAAGGCTCCATGTCCAGTGCAGAGCTCGACATGGGACTTGATCTCACAACCCTGAGATCAGGACCTGAGCCGAAATCAAGAGTCAGACACTTAACCGACTATGCCACCCATTTGCCCCAGTATTATGAGAATTAAATGAGAGAATGTATGTTATATGCTTAGAACAATGCCTAGCACACAGCAAGTATTTATTAACTATTAGCTATTGTCTTCATCATCAGTTTACTTGTTTATGGACTATCTCCCTCACTAAACCCTTACATCCATGAGAATAATTACTTTGTCTTGTTCACTACTCTGTCTCAACTACCTATTACACATAGGCACATACATAGTAAGTGCTCAAAAATAATTGCTGAATGAATTCATGAGTGAATGCTGTCTTATATTCTCACATATCCTTAAAATAAACCTCTATTGGGGCACCTGGGTGGCTCAGATGGTTGGCCATGATCTCCAGATCCTGGGATCGAGCCCCGTGTCGGGCTCTCGGCTCAGCGGGGAGTCTGCTTCTCCCTTTCCCTCTGCCTCTTGTCCTGCTCAAGCTCTTTCCCTGTATCTCCCTGTATCAAGTGAATAAATAAAATCTTTAAAAAAATAAAAAATAAAATAAAATAAACCTCTACCAATGAAGTATCTGTGTACTTGCAACCAAAACAGACATCACGTAAGTATCCCCAAGAAGCTAAAACCATCACTGAAAAAAAAAACAAAACAAAAACAAGACACTTGATCATAAGAAAGAGCCCTCCTGGGCCCACCAACCAAGACCACAGAGTATCATTCATTTCTATATTAGTATGTGGAGGTCAAGCTCCCTGATGCCACAGTGTTGTAACTATCAATTTAGCCTGTGAAGAATGGTTCCCAATCCTGATAGGAATTCTCAGATTTCAGCCTGTTTTTCTCTCATCATTATTTTCCAATGTCTTTTAAAAAAAAACCACATTTCTCATTTTATCTTTGCCACAAGAACCTGGTCATACTCTGCTGTGGTTTCTAAGTTATAGCTACTCTAGCCTCATTTTCTTGGATGTACTTCTTCAGAGGTCCTGACCCATGCTGACACTTGGCCTATTCTTAGAGTGGCACCTCTAAATATTAATTCCTTTTACCTTCCTCCGGTTGAAAGATAACATTCAGAGGTAGAGGTTGCATACAACATAAAAGAAAATCCTCTGGGATTTGGTATCCTTCTTTCAAGAGTGTCCAGAGGAACATGATCTAAAGAGCTCACAGTCTTGCAGACATACACACACAGTACAGCTTAGCTACTCATGTTTTACAGCTTACCCAGATTTACTGGAACAATCAAGGATTTGTTGAAAAACACCAACAACCATGGAGTGACAGCACAGGTGAGGGGACAAGCAGACCCAGAGAAGAAAATCAGCAGGAAAGCCTTCCTTCCAAAAGCAATTTCAAAAATTGTCCAAGATTATAGAGTGAGGACTTTTAAGAATAAGGAACTCTTCTTCCTAGGGCAGTGTCATTATGCTTCTATGAATCAACACAAAACTGAAGCCTGATAAGGAAGGATTTTCACTAGATAAATAAAATTGATAATCAAAGAAAATCAGGAGCTTCTAACACTCAGGTCTCTACCAAATACCACTTTTAATTTCATCATATGTCCATTCCATTCAAGTCTTTTTGCTTGTTTGTTTGTTTTAAGATTTGGAGCTTTGATGCTGGTTCATTTCTCAAAATAACTTGCCTTGGGCCAATAGGGTTTCCGAAAACTGTCAGGTATGTGCCACTCACATACATTATGTAATTTTTAGTTTCCTGAGGACAAGAAACAGCTCACTTGGCAACTAGATTTCTATCAGCACTATGGAAAATCTTACGACTTTTCAACAGTGTATTGGTGGATAAAAGCTACAGTTGATAGCATTCAATAGCATTTGAAACAGTTATAAGGTTTACTATTGGCTCTATAGAGTTCAGGATCAGTTATTAGACCAGTTGGGTTCACTTTTGGAGTACTACCTACATGGCATACAGCTGCTTATATGGCAGAACATAGAGCTTAATCAAAAAGAATCAATAGGGGGAGCCTATTGAATCAATAGGGAGCCTCCTTCCCTCTCTCTCTGCCTGTCTCTCTGCCTAATTGTGATCTCTGTCTGTCAAATAAATAAATAAATAAATAAATAAATAAATAAATAAAATTTAAAAAAAAAAATCAGTAGGGGCGCCTGGGTGGCTCAGTGGGTTAAGCCTCTGCCTTCGGCTCAGGTCATGATCTCAGGGTCTGGGATAGAGCCTCACATCGGGCTCTCTGCTCAGCAGGGAGCCTCCTTCCCTCTCTCTCTGCCTGCCTCTCTGCCTACTTGTCATCTCTGTCTGTCAAATAAATAAATAAAATCTTTAAAAAAAAAAAAAGAATCAGGGGCGCCTGGGTGGCTCAGTGGGTTAAGCCTCTGCTTTCGGCTCAGGTCATGATCCCAGGGTCCTGGGATCGAGCCCCGCATCAGGCTCTCTGTTCCACAGGGAGCCTTCTTCCTCCTCTCTCTGCCTGCCTCTCTGCCTACTTGTGATCTCTGTCTGTTGAATAAATAAATAAAATCTTTTAAAAAAATAAATAAATAAAATTAAAATTAAAATTAAAAAAAAAGAATCAATAATAATGAGAGAAGGGCGTCTGGGTGGCTCAGTGGGTTAAAGCCTCTGCCTTTGGCTCGGGTCATGATCCCAGGGTCCTGGGATCGAGCCCTGCATCGGGCTCTCTGCTCAGCAGGGAGCCTGCTTCCTCCTCTCTCTGCCTGCCTCTCCACCTACTTGTGATCTTGTGATCTCTGTCTGTCAGATAGATGAATAAAATCTTTAAATAAATAAATAAATAAATAAATAAAAATAATAATAATGAGAGAAAAATCAAGAGAAAGTCCTTATTACCAATAAGAACAAGAGCAAATAGTGTGTAGTAACTTAAAATATAGATACAGCTGTATATTCAACAGTCACCTAACATCTATTATGTGCTAAACATTGTGCCAGCCACTAGGAACACAAAGATGGAGAGACAATGATGTCTGTCCTCAAGGAACCAGTGTGATAGGAAAGACTTATAAAGGATTTGGAGGGTGGGGGAGGTAGAATAAAATGAAAAAAAAAACAGGAAGAAGCATTGCCCCCAGAAGAATCATATTTCACTTGGCAAGGAGCCTCAAGAGTACTGGTACAGATTAAATGGCCTAGAAACTTGACCCCCAGGCTTGTCAGTTCTTTAAGAGCAAGTGAGGCTATTCATTCTCAGTCTTTATTCCCTGCCCACCTCATTTGCTTCAGCCTACACCATGAGAATATGATTCCTTCCCTGATCCTCCTTTAGAGAACTGGGAAAAGGGACAGGCTCTACTCCTGGAGAGGCTGTTTTTCCCAGGGACTTGAAATTCCAATCCATAAGAAATCTAGACTTTATTTGTATATATAGCCATATGTATATACATTGCCATGTATATATTATTGCCATAGCTTGGCAAAAAAGCTAGGGAGAGTCAAGAATCCCCCAACAGCAACCCAAGTTTAGGCCATTAGAACAACTGTCTGATCTTTAAGGAAGCTGTAGAGAATAGAAAGGAAAAAATATATTTTCAAGGAGGATAGACTTGGATTCATGATTCACCTTAAATACAAGCCTGTTAGGATGCTGGATGGCTCAGTTGGTTAAGCTTCTGCCTTCGGGGCTCATTGCTCAGGAGGAAGCCTGTTTCTTCCTCCCAACCTCACTCGTGCTCACTTTCTGTCTCACTCTCTGTTTCTTTCTCTCAAATAAATAAATAAAACCTTAAAAAAAAAAAAGCCTGTTAAAGGCTATTCTTTCTTAGAATGTTCCCAATAAACCATAAAAAATGGAAGGAGAATCCAAATGATTATACAAATATGTGATGGCATTTTGGAAATAAAAATAACATTGTGTATTTCTCTAGCACACCCTTTCATGAAGACCAAGGAGTTAAAACAGATGCTCTTTCAGCCTAAGAACAGTTCTGTGACATTAAAAAGTAGTAATCACTTTGATTTTTACACACTCCAAGCATGCTTTACAAAGAAGCACAATATGAAAGCTATTCTGCCCCTATGAATACTCTAAAATCATTAGCTGACTGACAGAGCATCCTGTAGATGTAGAAAGAAAACTGCAGAAGCAAATCATCCTAAGCACTTCCATGAGAAAAACAGCTATGAAAAACACAGGCTAAGGGAACCCTGATGAAAGGCAATCACAGTAAGCATTCTGAGTCATGGAGAAAGTTAAAAATTATAGGAGGGACCTAAAGAAACAGAACTAACAGATCAAACAATTAGTTCTTGGGCTACTATCTCCACTCAGGAGACTTATCACTGGACAAAACTAACTGCACCAAAGGTATGTGCCAAAACATGTTTGGGCAGCCCTCACCAACCTACCAAAACTAACCATTCACTGCCACTACATCAGCAGTTACACTCTGCTCTATTCTTCATGTACCTTGCCTGCTTCCTAGTGCCTCTTCTGGGCTCACCCGACTGGCAAAACAATTACTTACTATTCAGTGAAGAACCTGGCAACGCCGTACTGGCTAATATCTTCCTTATTCTCTAACAGCTGGCACACTGCATCCTCCATATACGTGAGGACATGTCGCTGGGCTAAAAAAAAAAAAAAAAAAAAAATCAAGACAGAAAGAGAAAGTGAGAGACAAAGAAAGTAAGTCTTCCCAGTCCCAGTAGTAAGCCATGAAAGTCAATCAAGATGTTGGTTCTGCCCTAAGGAGTGGACTGGAATAGGCAAAGCAAACCTAACTGACCTCTGGTCTCAAAGGGTAGAATGGGAGACAATGTAGAATATGACCCATCACCATCGGATTGGCTATTATTATTAATATTAACTCTTCGCTCCTCATTTCAGTGGAGGGTGATGTTAATGAGGGTGAGGAGCTTTAGCGCCGTTTAGCTACACCTGGGAATTCTTTTCTTTCTACCTCCTTCCACCCTCTTCCACTTCTGCAGGTCTCAGGAGCTTAACGCAGGAGTAGTGATGCCATGCCTGAAGTGTGGATGATCTGCTGGCCAAAAAGACGCAATTCCTTAACAACAACCAAAAAAGTCATGGAAAAGTTTAAGGAAATTTAATGAAAATCTCAGTAATGATGCTATAAGTTCTTAGCCTCAGGACCGCGAAATCTGTGTGGCTCAATTTACCAGAAATCACATTTTCTGCATTTGTTGTGGGAAAATGTGTGAATAAATCATGGGCTTGTAATAAAGGGTGTATTAGAATTAGAAAGACCTTGGTTTGAATCATGGCTCTGTCTTTGGTAGCTTTATCTTAGATAGTTATTTAATCTACACCTGTTTTCTGCTTTATCAGGTGTGGAAAGAAACATAATTTAGCTCTTTCTCAAAATATGGTTAATCAACTTCTTGATCTGAATCACCCAAGATACCTTGTTAAAATACAGATTTGTAATCTGACACCATCCCAGATTTAGTGACCTTAAATTTCTACCTGGAGCCTAATAATTCTAAAAAAAATAAAGTTTTTTTTTTAAGATTTTATTTATTTATTTGACAGACAGAAATCACAAGTAGGCAGAGAGGCAGGCAGAGAAAGAGAGAGGTTTGGGAAGCAGGCTCCCTGCTGAGCAGAGAGCCGGATGTGGGGCTCGATCCTAGGACCCTGAGATCATGACCTGAGCCGAAGGCAGAGGCTTAACCCACTGAGCCACCCAGGTGCCCCCAAAAAAGTTGTTGGTTTTTTTTTTTTAGAAACTTTTAAATATAACATTGTATGCCATGTTTCAAATGTACAACATAGTGCTTTGACAATTCTACATATTACTCAATGCTCACCACCCTAAGTATAGTCACCATTTGTCACCATACAATGTTACTACAATATTATTGACTATATTTCCTATGCTGTACTTTTCATGGAGCCCAGTAATTTTTAACAAGTACCATTCATGCTTCTTATGTACCTGGAAGTTTAAGAATCACAGATTTATACCTTGAGCTTTGGGGTTCAGAGAGAACTATAGCTCCATTGTCAGGCCTACCAATTCCTAGCTGCGTGACTTTGAGCAAATGACTCTCCATGCCTATTTCCTCACTGTGAAATGTGGATAATAATACTATTACTATTCGGGGCACCTAGGTGGCTCAGTGGGTTAAAGCCTCTGCCTTTAGCTCAGGCCACGACCCCAGGGTCCTGGGATCGAGCCCAGTGTCAGGCTCTCTGCTCAGCGGGGAGCCTGCTTCCCTTCCTCTCTCTCTGCCTGCCTCTCTGCCTACTTGTGATCTCTGTCTGTCAAATAAATAAATAAAAATCTTTTTAAAAAATACTATTACTATTCATAATAATAATATTAGTAGTTCCTACATCATAGGGTTATGCGAGTTGAATAAGATAATGCATGTAAAATACTATAGTCCCTTGTAAGAGTCTATCTCAAAGGTCTATTGGGGGTTTAGTTCAGTAAACAACACAGGCTAGGGCTTCCATTACAACATGTGCTCAACAAATGTTGTTCCTTTCTCTGAATTTTATCTTGAGGAACAACAATGATAACCTGGCACTCTTCACATAGAAATTTCAAATTCAGTATTTCCATTTTCCATCCAAAAATTTAAAAACAAACAAAACAAGCAAACAAAGAAAACCTTTCTTCTGGAGCAGCAAGAACCAAAAAAACCTCATCAGTAATGAACATCTTGTCAAAAAGCAATTCCACAAAGTTGTTACCAAGATGGACTCTGGCTCTTTCATAGTTTCATCCCTCAGGAAAATATGGGGGAATTACCTAAAATTTATAAAAAACAGGTACTTCAAGGGGCACCCAGGCTGCTCAATCAGTTAAGCATCCAACTCTTGATTTTGGCTCAGGTCATGATCTTAGGTTGTGAGATCGAGCCCTTGTGTTGGGCTCTGCACTGGGCATGGAGCCTGCTTGGGATTCTCTCTCCATCTCCCTCTGCCCTTCCACCACCCCTAAAAAAAATAGGTACTTCAAAAAACCATTCCTGAAGTCCTGGCAATCTAGCGAAACTTAAAAAGCAAGTAAGTTTATCTAAATAAGCTGTACTCAGGACAGTCTTCATTTGACAATGATGACATAAGGTTTCACCATGTTTGCATGGGCCTAAAGTCCAGATGAATGACAGGTTTACATTCTGTGATTTATTCTGTCAATACAAGTGCTTCCCAAAGTTAACAAGTATTAATACACTGCAAACATTCTCTAGCCCCCCACCCCCCAAAAAGAGATGAAAATAAAATCAATGCTTCAGAAACAGGTTATCCAACTGGAAAACTCTCTCCAAGAAATGGCCAAAACTGAGAGTGAAGAAATAACACATGCCAATTTCTGGCATTCATTGTTTAATACTTTAATATATACTAAATTGGGAAGAAAATGGTCAAAGTCACATTAAAATCAGCAACACTGTCACCTCTGTATTCTCCTTTCCTTTTTCCACCCACTTATCCTGGTCTTATAAAAAGTTTCCTTCCGGGACACCTGGATGGCTCAGTGGGTTAAGTGTTTGCCTTCCGCTCAGGTCATGATCCTGGGGTCCTGGGATAAAGCCCTGTGTTGGTCTCCCCGCTCAGCAGAAAGTCTACTTCTCCCTCTCCCTCTGTCCCCAACCCCACTCGTGTGCTCTCTCTCTCTCTCAAATAAATAAAAATCCTTAAAAATAAAAATAGTTTCCTTCCTTGCACTAGATGGACTTTCTTTGACTTAGATCTACCTAAAGCTAACACAGGATTAGAGTGTTTTGGATTTTGTTTTTGATTTGATGGTAGAAATGAAAAGAGCTCTACTTAGTTGCAAATCCTGCTGCTTCTCCTCCCTGACTTCAGGGACTAAATGTCAGTGTGAAGGCCCTTTAAGGGAGAAATATTTTCAGAGCAATTAGAATCAAAGTACTTTTGTCCTCCTGGGGGTGGGAAAGAGGAGAAATTTTCTGGAAAACGACTTTGCACCAAAAAAAAGGTCGGGGCATGGGGAAAGAAAGGAAGGAAGGAAGAAAGAAAAAGGACTATGTCTGTTTAACATTCATCTACCGATCTGATGTTTATGGAGTTTAATAACATTACACATAATAATGATAACAATAATGATACCAACTTGGAGCACCTGTGCAACTTAGTGAACAGTATGCGAGATATTGTGCTCATTGTCTTAACATGCATCATAGTATTTAGTCTTTGCCACAATCCTATGATACATATGTATTTTGCGTACACCCATTTTACAAATGGGAGAATGAGATTTATAGAAGTAGCTTGCTCAAGAACACACAGCCAAGCTAGTGAGAAAAGTCAAGACTCAAACCAAGAACCCATGCTCCAAACACTATAGCATATTGCCTCATCATTAACACTCTGTGTAATCAGTTTTCCAGTAAATATGATCTTCATTTCACATAAAGCACAGGGCAGGGGCATATGTTGATAGTAAAATTATCTGAGAAATATGGTCCATTTGTGTCTGTGTGAATGTGTGTGTGTGTGTGTGTGCACGCACGCGTGCAGGCCTGTCTTGTCCCTGCCTGCATAGGTGTGCATGCCAATCAGCATTTTGTGTGAAGTTAGAATTTGTCATTTAATTTCAAAGTTTCTTATAAAGAACCACTCCACCATGAAGTAGTCACCCCCCCCCCATTCCTTGTTCACAATGTGGAAACAGAAAGCCCTAGTGCCCTTTTTATTTGTGGGTGAAGGGAAGCCGCTAAAAAGAGCCAGAAAAAGCAGGGAAAAGTTCCTCCCTGCAGAGAATTTCCCACAAGCCAAGTGTGAGGAGCTCTGTCTAACCGATACTCTCTGGTGCTTTCCTTCACCTGCAGCTCTTATCAGTCCAATGTTCCCTCTGTGGGCACCACCCAACCCTGGAAAATCCTTGCAGTTTATCAAACTTCAATGAGACAGAAGTTCAAAGCTCTTGCCTGGCAATAAAACACGGAGAGTGTCGTTTTATATTATTTTTTAAATGCAAAGGAATAAGCTTTAATTTATGTGAATGATTAAAGAATAAAAACAGCACACCTGCACCCCCGAGGGCAAAGATATCTGGGCACCTTAGTTGCCCTCTTTGGAAAAGAAAAAACGTTTCAGATTGACTTTTCTTCTACTGCTTTGCCGTGATTCCTACAACAAACCCAGGATTAACTTTTCTAACATGTACCAATAAGGCTCTATTGTTCTGAAATCCACATGAAGCCCCAAGGTCCCTGTCTTGCTCAGATAGCATCGCTCTCTGAGATAAGCACTTATAACTTCAACATGCTGCACTGAAAGATTTAAATGAAATATAAGTAACTCTGTATGATTGATCGTTATATGAACCTCTCAAATAAAGGCCATGTGGATCAGAAACTTCTTGGTTCTGTGTAATGGCCTCCTGCTGATCATTTAATTTCTTTATACCACAGTCACTCCTGCTATAAAATGGGTATGATACCAGGAATGATATGACTAGTAATAAACTGTTTCTTTGGAAAATATTTGGTATATACAAAAAGTAACACATTAGTGATTATATTATTGGTTACATACTGATTCTACAGTAATGACACAGCAATTTTTTGCAACACTTAAGAACATGGGCTCTGGGACGCCTGGGTGGCTGAGTCATTAAGTGTCTGCCTTCAGCTGAGGTCATGATCCCGAGGTCATGATCCCAGGGTCCTGGGATGGAGCCCCATATCCTGCTCCCTGCTTGGCAGGAAGTCTACTTCTCCTTCTCCCACTCCTCCTGCTAGTGTTCCTGCTCTCCTTGCTGTCTCTCTCTCTGTCAAATAAATAAATGAAATCTTAAAAACAAAACAAACAAACAAAAATGGAACATGGGCTCCGAAGTCAGGTTGATCTGGACTTGATTTCTAGCTCTGGCACTAACAGTGTGACTTTAAGGAAGCTACCTAATCTCTCTGCCCTTTTCTATAAAATTGGGGGATAGTACCTACCACCTAAGCTTGTAGTGAGAATTAAAGAAAATAATGTACGTAATAATCCTGGCATAGGGCTTGGCACATAGTTAAGTATGTACTAAATATTAGCGATTATTTTTATTGTTGTTATTACTACAGTTGTTACTATGTACCACTCCCAGACATCGCAAAACTCAGAAGACAGTAGATTTTCAACGCTAATAATAACCACCAAGCAACCAATTTCCTATAGCCCCCCACTCACTTATTTAAAGTTCTGCTCATGCAACCAAGGATGTTTACAAATTATCTTCAGGGATTCCTAGGCTATATAAACTTTATACATACAGTAATATATCTAAGCATATGCCCATTTTGGTTATAACCTTTAAACTTGTAGGAAGCGTTCACTTATTAACTGCTAATTACTCAGGAGGCTCTAATTTACATGGGGAAAGTCCAGAACTATTTCTTTTTAACTCTCTTCCCAAGCATAAATACCATCAAAGTATTAGCTTGTTTGTTTTGCAATCAAATAAAGGGTCCCATTTGGAAATTATTGCTTAAGAGGCCTAGAATTTCCACCTACATTAATTAGACAACTCATTTTGTTATTATTATTTAATACAGAGTCCCTATACTAGAATAAACAAGTCTCACCAGAAAAATATTCATATGAATTACTACGTGTGATATTAATAGACACATACAAGAGCATAGCAGTGTAAGTGAAAAGCATAGCATATACATATATTCAACTTTAAATCTGGCTTTTTCCTCCTTTGGCAGAGTCTTTCTGAGACACATTTTAGTCTTTGAAGCCTCTTGAAATTCAGATGCTGGCTGGCACAAATGTTGAATTAAATTAAAACTGTTCTCTAAGAAAAGTAACCCTGTTCACCAAACAACTTGTCATGTAAAAACTGTTTAGAAGCTTCAAGATCATTTATAAGTCACTACCATGAATTGATTTGATTTGATCTTGTGAAGTACAAATAGATAGCTTACTGGTTTAAAAAGTTAATACATCTCCTCCATCTTTACACATATGTCCTGATCCAGGGATATAGCATGTTCTGGTGAAATACTTTATTACACACAGAAAACCATCTTTGATCTTAGACCACACTAGACCAATTTCCTCTGACCAAAGGAGATGGGAAATGAGGAAAGCCAGCACATGTAATCCTTACACAACTCAATGAGGTAAGTAATAGACTTTCTTGAAGCTCAGAGAGGTTAAGGAACCTGCTAAAATCTTAATAGATGGCTGATCCAGGATTTAAACTTAGATTTTATTCCAAAGTCTATGTCCTTCCTCTATAACGCACAACCTCTCAAAAACAAAAACAAAAGCAAAACATAATAAGAAAAACCCAAAACCTTATAATGTGTCCCATTTTGTACTGTATTATCTAGAAATTGCTGGCTATCCATGTAAATACTAGAAAAGAAGCTTAAATTGGTAAATCAGACGGTTAAAAGTACTTAAATGATCTTTAAATTATAAAAAAAGTTTATTTCTAATTACTCATGTAATTATTTTTTTTACACATGTAATTATTTTTAACGATTCAAACAGTACAGAAAAAGTTAAAAACCAACCCCAGTTCCCATTGGTAACAGTTGTCAGTTTGGTAGGCATACTTTAAAAAATATAGAAATACATAATTTGTGAGCTGCATTTAGTTTTGTTTTAAAATAAATGACATATACTTTTTTCTGAACCTTGCTTTTTTCGCTCAACCGTGCCTGGAAATCTTTTCTAAAATATGAAAACAAATTACCCTTGCAGTATTTCTCAATGGCAAATATTTCTCTACTGATAAATATTTAGGCTGTTTCCTTATTTTCATTATAGTAAACCTTGTTGTGTTGAATATTCTTATATGTTTCCTGTGCATATGTGAAAGAGTTTTGCTATAGAATTGGCATGCCACAGGATGCACATTATCTTTGTGGAATTTTTTCCAGTTTTATTAAGAAATAATTGACAGGGCGCCTGGGTGGCTCAGTGGGTTAGGCTGCTGCCTTTGGCTCGGGTCATGGTCTCGGGGTCCTGGGATCGAGTCCCGCGTCAGGCTCTCTGCTCAGTAGGGAGCCTGCTTCCCTCTCTCTCTCTCTGCCTGCCTCTCTGTCTACTTGTGATCTCTCTCTGTCAAATAAATAAATAAAATCTTTAAAAAAAAAAAAAAGAAAGAAAGAATTGACAAACATCATCGTATAAGCTTAAGGCATATAGCATGATGGTTTGATTTACATATATTGTGAAATGATCGTCATAATAGGTTCTGCTAACATTCACCATACATATAAAGTAAAAAAAAAAAAAAAGGGAAGAAGAAAAAAACATTTTTCTCCTTATGATGAGAACTCTTAGGATTTACTCTCTTAACCACTTTCCCATGTACCATACAGCAGTGGTAACTACAGTCATTATGCTGTAGGTTACCTCCCCAGTACTCATTTATCTTATAACTGGATATCTGCACCCTGCCTCCCTACCACCTTCCTCTAATTCCCTCTCCTCCTCTGCCTCTGACAATCACGTGTCTGATCTCTTCTTCAATGAGTTTGGGTTTTTGTTTGTTGGTTGTTTGTTTTTAGATTCCATATATAAGTGAAATCATACAGTATGTGTCTTTCTCTGACTTATTTCACTTAGCATAATGCCTTCAAGATCCATTCATGTAGGATTTCCCCATTTTTTATGGCTGGATAATATTCCATTATATATACACACTACAACTTCTTTTCTTTTTAATTAACATATAATGTATTATTTGCCCTAGGGGTACAGGTCTGTGAATCATCAGGCTTACACATTTCACAGCACTCACCATAGCACATACCCTCCCCCAAGTCCATAACCCAGCCACCCTATCCCTACCCCCCACCCCCCAGCAACCCTCAGTTTGTTTCGTGGGATTGAGAGTCTTTTATGGTTTTTCTCCCTCCCTATCCCATCTTGTTCCAATTTTTCCTTCCCTACCCCCTATGACCCACCCCCCACCGCCCTGCCTCTCAAATTCCTCACATCAGACAGATCATATGATAATTGTCTTTCTCTGATTGACTTATTTCGCTCAGCATAATACCCTTTAGTTCCAGCCACATTGTTCCAAATGACAAGATTTCATTTCTTTCGATGGCTGCATAGTATTCCATTGTATATATATACACCACATCTCCTTTATCCATTCATCCTTTGAGGGACATCTAGGTTCTTTCCATAGTTTGGCTATTGTGGACATTGCTGCTATAAACATTTGGGTGCACGTGCCCCTTCAGATCACTACATTTGTACCTTTAGGGTAAATACCCAGTAGTGTGATTGCTGGGCCATAGGGTAGCTCTATTTTCAACATTTTAAGGAATCTCCACACTGTTTTCCAGAATGGCTGCACCAGCTTGCATTCCCACCAACAGTGTAGGAGGGTTCCCCTTTCTCCACATCCTCACCAACACCTACTGTTTCCTGATTTGTTAATTTTAGCCATTCTGACAGGTGTGAGCTGGTATCTCATTATGGTTTTGATCTGCATTTCCCTGATGCCCAGTGATGTTAACACACCACAACTTCTTTATCCATTCATCCATCGATGGACACTTAGATTGTTTCCATGTCTTGACTGTTGTAAATGGTGCTGCACTGAACACTGAGGTGCAGATAGCTTTTCAGTTTGGTGTTTTCATTTCCTTTGGATATATTCCCATAACCGGAATTGCTGGATCATATGGTAGTTCTATTTTTAATTTTTTTAATATCCTCCATACTGTTTTCCATAGTGGCTGTACCAGTTCATAATCCCACCAGCAGTGCCCAAGGGTTCCCTTTTCTCCACATCTCCATGTTTACTTAGATACACACAATTGCTTTACAAAGGGTTATTTCAATTTACATTCTTCCCAGCCATAAGAATATCTGTTTTCACTCTCCTTGTCTAAAACTTTGTAATTTTGCCAATTTAACAGCTATAAAATAGCTTTTCACTGTTGTTTTAATTTTAGTCCTCTTAAGTAGAAATAAAGCTAAGCATACTTTCATGTTTATTTGTATCTCTTCTGTGAATAATCTGCTAGTATCTTTTGCCTATTTTCCTCTCTGGTTGTTTTTTCTTCACTGATTTGTAGGGCTTTTTTCCTAATTTTATATATTTTGCAAATATATACAACTACCTTACGGCTTTTCTTCTAATTTGTTTGTGGCATTTTCATTGTATAGACATTTTAACTGTTGATACAGCTAGAAGTATTTTATTGTGACTTTTATGCTTTGTGTATTGTTCAGACAGGCCATCTCTACTCCAAGTGTATAAACCGACTATCTTATATTTTTTTCTAATATGATCTTTAGGTAATTGTGTCCCTTACCAAATCACGAATTCACAGTTAACATAGAGAGCATAATATTAAAAAAAAAAATTTTAAACTTAGAGTAGAGAAAAATAAAGTGTTAACCCCAAATCGGGCCCCTTCAAACATTAACTAGCTCCAAATATGAAACAGCTGTATGTCAAGTTTAACTTTGGGCACTCAGAAAAAATTATAAGTGAATCACACATTGCATATGAATATCCTGATAAATATCCTTGATATAAACGCAGAAGGCTTCCCTCCTTTAATAGCTCTTGATCATTACGGGGTCTGCTTAATGGTAGTTAGACCTATAAATGTAATAATAACAACAGCTAACATTTAATAATTTAATAATATTATTAATAATATTAATAATAACAACAGCTACATCTCTGTGCAAGGCAGTCTTCTAAGCATTTTATGGGCATTAACTCATTTAATTCTCATAACAGACTTATGAAATGGGTACTTTTATCTTCATTTTATAGATGAAAAAAGGATATGTAATTTACCTAAATGTTAATGGTCTGGTGAGTAGCAGAGACAGGATTTGAATCCAGGTCTATGGACAGGACTGCACTCTACTGCAGCCCTTAAAGAGCTATGCCATGGGGCACCTGGGTGGCTCAGTCAGTTAAACGTCTGCCTTCGGCTCAGGTCATGATCCTGGAATCCTGGGATCGAGCCTAGCATCAGGTTCCCTGCTCAGTGGGGAGTCTCCCTCTCCCTCTGTCCCTTCCCCTGCTTGGGCACTATCTCTCTCAAATAAATAAATTATATATATATTTATATATATATATGTGTGTGTGTGTGTATATATATATATACATATATATATAATTTATTTATTTGAGAGAGACAAATATATATATATATATAAAGCTATGCCACACGACATATATCAAGTGGAATTTTCTAAAGACAGAATTACAAATTAAGGAAAGATCGTTTACATTAATAGTTAATTATAAAACAGACAAAACTAATACAATGCATTTGGGCATCCAAACCACCACATTTCTGCTATACAGCTAGTCAAACTTAAATGCTAAAAGACACTCTGAGGGCAAACAAAGCATTACACATATGTTAACATCACCTGTGACAACCAGAAAACAAGAGGTCACTAAAGATCTTTATGTAAAGTGGAGGACGAAAAACTGAAGTCCACTTCCCTCAACCAACAGAGGTATTATACAAGTTAACAGCTGTGCAAAGCTGGGTGCTTTGACATTCGAACAGTCTCTGGTCAGCCATTAATTCTTCCTTCTTCCTTTCTTCCTAAAACTGGTGATTTTTGATATTTTGGGGATGTCAATTAAGGCTCATTACTTAAATCCTATTTCTTCAGTATTTCTAGTCTAAGTCTCATAATATAGAATTAGTAGGTTGGAGTCTTGTAATTACAAGTGCCAGAAGCTACAGAAAAAAAACTTTTTTTTTTAAGGAGGATTTACAGAGATCCAAACTCAAAGCACTCAGCTAGCTGACCATAACAAAATGTACTCCCTGAATGTCAGAGAAATCCCAAGTGGCACTGAAGTGTCCCACAGCTACAATCTAGGGACACATAAAGACCCCAAGTAATAACCATCGTGATAATAGCTTTGCAAAAATAGTTATTGATAGAGCAGCACTGTGATCAAATCAACTCCATAAACAGTCATAAAACTATTTTCCAGAAGGCACCCCAGGTTAAATAAAACCCTATTAATTGACAAACATGGAATAAATCAAGTGCCACTCCTAATGTCATATCAGGTAGGGAAGTACTAATGTTACAAGGCAAAGGGCGCCTGTGAGGCACAGTCAGTTAAGTGTCTGACTCTTGATTTCAACTCAGGTTGTGATCTCAGGGTTGTGAGATCAAGCCCCACATCGGGCTCCGAGCTCAGAGTGATGCCTGCTTGAGGTTCTCTCTCCTTCTCCCTCTGCCCCTCCTGCTCGTGCTCTCTCTCTCTAAAATAAATATATAAGTCTTTTTAAAAATTTTTTAATCTGGGGCACCTGGGTGGCTCAGTGGGTTAAGCCTCTGCCTTCGGCTCAGATCATGATCCCAGGGTCCTGGGATTGAGCCCCGCATCGGGCTCTCTGCTCAGCGGGGAGCCTGCTTCCCCCTCTTTCTTTGCCTACCTCTCTGACTACTTGTGATCTCTCTCTCTGTGTCAAATAAATAAATAAATAAATAAATCTTTAAAAAAATAATAAAAATTTTTTAATCTACAAGGAGAAAATTAATGGTGCTATGTCGTCAGGAAAAGTTGTAGCCTTTGGGGAAAACCATGCCTTTACAAATTATTAACAATTATATTTGGCAATATACAATTAACCATGAATATACAGATTAGCGGTATTAATGCAACAAGGTACTAATGCAGTACCTTATCAATTACTTGTCATTTTATATTCAAATCATCTCACAAAAATTAGTAACTCTTATAACACTAACAGGACCTCATGTAGTCTAATGGTAGAAAGATACAGAAATGAGTTCTAATTTAAGGTAGGTGAAAACTCACGGGCTTAGAATTCCTGATCCTCTCCTTTCTGTTTGATACTGCCTCTGTATGAAGGTGGGGATTCTCTTTCAACCATGATTCTCACGTGTCAAATCCCCACTCAGAACTATGTCTGCACCCTGCTTATGGGATATGGCTGTAATAATGTCCAATAATCCCTTTGAGTTTCTATTTTTGTTATGAAAGTAAAGATGCTATTGTAGATATTTATAGAAGCTCCAGAGGCCTAGGCCAAAGTGCAAAAAAATCATGGGGTGAATGATTGGAACAGCATAGGCTGGTCCAGCCCTAATTTAGTTCACATAGAAAACACATGCCAACACTCACCATAGCATCTAAATCACTAGTGTCAAACACCAAAATACCCTATAAAAATATACTTTGGGATCTATTTTACCAGACCAACATAATTTTTGACTCCTCATTCACAGCTACATTGCCACGTCCAAGCCTACTTTTCCCACCGGGCTCAAGTCAAATGCCACCTTCTCTGTGAAGCTTTCGCTGATTCTCTCTGACCCAGAAGCAATCTTCCTTTTCCTGAATTCCCTAACACCTATTTTAAATCTCTCCAATGGCACTTTCTACCTTGATACAGAGTTATTTCTGTTATACATGTGTTATCTTCTTTGTTAGACTTCCGACTCCTCACAGACTGAGAGTTGCCATGACTCATTTATCTTTTACCCCCTTTAACACTCAGGACCATTCAGTGTCTTCACATACCAGTCATTCAAATATTTACTGGATGAATACGTAAACCGTATCACTATTTATACACTGTGGTCCTATTCTTTATTCAACTCAACCACTTCAGGACTGCGCCTCCCAGGTGGGAAACACTAAGTACCAAAACACATTCTGCTACAATATTAGGGTTCTGACAGGAAGCCACTTTTGTCCTGTTCTCAACCCCTCTTTCTGTTGCCTTTTTACTGTTCCGTCCCTCTATTCCAATGAGAAAGCACTTGCTCTGTCCATTGTTACTAAGAGCCTCATTATGTTCAAGGTAAAGTGAAAAAATGCATTCGGTGCAATTACCAGTTCCTCACAAATTTGGGCTACTTGTCATTTCAACATCCAAGACTTGAATAAAAGAAAGTCCAAATTCTTTTCACTCCTAAGAACTATTTTCTTTTTTTCTTTTGAGACAAAATGGAAGCACACAGCACAGGAAGCAGTCCTCAGTAAGCCACCGTTCATAAACAGCTTTGCTGAAAGCGTAACAAAGGTTCTGTTGTGCTCTCGCATGGCAGGGCCAGTAAGCAGCAGGGGCAGATGAACTCTCTACGAAACAAAGGTTCTGTCTTCATGCAAATGTTTGCATTAATAAAAAATGAAGAAAAAGATATAGAAAATGCAGGCTCGCTGGACATAATAGGTCTCTAAACGGGAGGTTTTTCACATTTTTCAGGCAGAGTCAGCAGGTCTTTTAAAAACTTTGTCATTCTGAACATTTCACAGACATCACAAGAAAGACATGCAAATAACAGAAGCAAATCAAAGGACATCCCGCTGCTCTGCTGGCGCCTCCCTCATCCATGCCTGGTTTGTCATTTTCTGTTAACCCTAGTTCGGGCTGCTGTTTTGTTGGGGACGGAGTTCCTAGCCCGTGCGGCAGGACACGCTCGGCCAGCTGGCCCTGCACTGATGACATTACAATGCAAGCCATGTACCGCCACTCAGGGCCACGTGCTGCCAGGCAACACGTCCAATGTGGGTTTTTTACACACCCGGCTGGCAAGTCTGCATGGGAAAGAACCTCTGCACTGACCACTTAATAAGACAGGATATTCTTGAGTGTGACCATCACTGAGCCGTTCTCTGAAGATGGACTTACTGAGGACCAGACACACAAAACCGAAACCCTGTGAGAGGAGAGGTTTACCAAATACCTACGAAGGGCCAAGCTCTGTCTTATGTGCTCAACCTGTGTTGTCTCGTTTTGCGTTCACAACCACCATTTAAGGTAGATACTTACTAGCCCCATTTTACACATGAGGAAACTGAGCCTTACAGGGGTTATAAAATTGCCCACGGTCACAAAGCTAATAATGGTCAGCCAAGACTCAAAACTGCCTTAAGGCAAATTCTGTTTTTTTCTACACATTTTCTCACCCTTCACTTCTAGGTCTTGTGACTAAAACCTAGCCGACGCTGAAAATATCACAATGACCATATTCACACACTGCAAGACCACTGAGGTGTCCCTCTTTCTCCATTTTCATCATTAAGAGTCTTTACCATTCATTTTTAAGAGTGAATGGTTTTTTTCCCCCGTCAGGTTATGATAAGAATCTACATGAAGCTGAAAATACTTTCTCACAGAAAAATGGATATAAGTTAATATGTTGTGCATAATTTAGAGGATTTGAGAACCTCCTACGGTTCTCTATAGCTCCCTGAAGAGTTTATGACCTACATGTCAAAAAAAAAAAACAAAACCCAGAACCCACATCTTTCTTCCCAGGAGCACATGGTGGGCTTTCTTTCACGATGGCCCATCAAATCCCCTGACCCGAAAATTCCATTTCCTCCTTCATTTCCATTGAATACACTGTTCCTCCTCTACAGGACTTGAAATCGTTTAGGTCCTCCCACAGATTGTTCCACGGGCCTCTCTCGGTTGTACTAAACTTGGAACCAGTAGCCAATCACTTCATTACTATTCTCACCACTGCTCCTGAATTGCATAAGCTTAAGGAGTGGAAGGATTTTAAGATCATATCGTTTAACTACCATCATTTTATAGATAAAGAAATTGAAGGGGCGCCTAGCTGTCTCACTGGGGCGTCTGGCTGGCTCAGTTGGAAAAGCATGTGACTGGATCTTGGGGTTGTGAGTTTGAGCCCCACATGGGGTTGTAGAGATTACGTAAATAAATAAAACTTAAAAAAAAAAAAAAGAAATTGAAGTCTTTCCTCATTCTTTTCATTCTTGATTCAATGACGGAAAGTACCTGGGCTTGCTCAAACGCAGTTCCAAAGTTCTCCGTATTTCCATCTATAATCATGTTGCCAAAGTTTTTCTTTGTACAAAGCAAGCAAAATAAGTCACGGCAAAACCAAATTATTCTCAAATACATTTTCATATTCCCTGAATGGACCTAACCTTCTAAATGGAATAATCAAATTATATCATTCAGGCTTCTTTAATTCTACTGATAGTCTATTCAAATCTCTGGTACCAATCATAATCCAGGAAAAATTATAAATAATTTTTTTCTTGAACTATGATAAGTGATAATAGGTATTACAAAGAAAGTGTTACCCTTATTTATTATAGTGGTTGGCTAGAAAATAATCTAAGTACTGAAAATCAGACTAGTGAATTATGCTGAAACCTTAATTTAGAGACAACCAAATGAAGCAATTACATGCCTTTATGATAAAGGCAGAAAAAGAATTTATTTTAGAAAAAGTAAAGAAAAAGGTCATTTCAGGAAAAAAAAATGGCAAGCCTCAGCAGTACTGGAAACTTGGGAGAACCAAAACATAATCTTATCCTACAGATTTAAAAGAGCTGGTGGAGGGACACCTGGCTGGCTCAGTCAGAAGAGTGTGTGACTCTTGATCTCAGGGTTGTGAGTTCAAGCCCTACATTGGGTGTACAGATTACTTAAAAATAAAATCTTAAAAAAAAAAAAAAGAGCTGGTTGAATAAAAGCGGTTGTCTGTAGAACACAGGAGAGGAAGAAAGGGGTAAATTGGGACAGGGTGGAAACAATTCCTCTCAGTGTATGCCTTGTTATATATTGCCTTGTTATATATTTTTTGAACTAGTCAACACATATGCAATATGTACATTATGTATATTGCGTATCAAGTACGTATATATAAGCATATATTAATATTGTGTATGTGCACAGTTAAAAATATTACAGGTTGAAAAAATGTGGATCCTTTTCATTTTTTCTTTCTTTCATTTTTTTCTTTCTTAAATAAACTCTATCCCCAACATGGGACTTGAACTCATGACCCTGAGATCAAGAGTTACATGCGCCACTGACTGAGCCAGTCAGGTATCCCAGAGGATTCTTATTGAGAGATAATTCACTTAACCACAAAATTTTTAACATATACAATTCAACAGTTTTTAGTATACTCAGAGAGTTGTGCGGGACACCTGGATGGCTCAGGTGGTGAAGTGTCTGCCTTTCAGCTCAGGTCAAGATCCCCGGATCCTGGGATCAAGCCCCATGTTGGGCTCCCTGCTCAGCGGGGAGTCTGCTTCTCCCTCTCCCTCTGCCTCTCCCCCAACTTGTACTCTTGCTCTCTCTCAAATAAATATTTTTTTTAAGTGTCATGCAACCATCCCCACTACCTAATTTCTTCATATCTTCAACGCTCCAAAACAAGTACCCATTTGTAGTTGGTTCCTATGCCCTCTTCTCCCAGCCCCTGGAAACTACTCACCTTTTTGTCTCTACTCATCTGTCTAGTCTGGACATTTTCTATAAATGAAATCACGCAATATGGCCTTTTGTAACTGGTTTCTTTCACTTAGCATTATGTTTTTGAGGTTCATTTCTATTGTGGCTTGGGTCAATACTTCATTCTTTTTCTTACTGAATACATTGCATTCTATGAGTTTAGCAACTTTTGATTATCCATCCACCAGTTATATTCACCGTTTGGTTACTATGAACAATGTCGCTATGAATATTTATGTACAGATTCTCGAGTGGATGTTTTTCATTCTCATGGGCATATATTTAAGAGTGGAAGTGCTGATCATATGGTAACTGTATGTTTTATTGCCAAACTCTTTTTAAAAGTGGCTGCATTATTCTATAATCCTACCAGGAATGTATGAGGGTGTAATTTCTCCACATCCTTGCCAATACTCGTTATTGCCCATCTTTTTTATTTTAGCCATCTTAGTGAGTTTGAATTAGTATCTCATGACTTCAAAGCATTTCTTTGGTGATTAATAATATTGAGCACTTTTTCATGTATTAGCCATGTGTATTTCTTCTACTGAGAAAGGCCTATTCAAATTCTTTGCCTACTGTTTCTTTTCTTTTTCTTAAGTAATTTTTAAAAATAACTTCAATATAGTTAACATACAGTGTTACATTAGTTTCACGTGTACAATATGGTGATTCAACACTTCCATATAACATCCTGTGCCCATTCAAAGTGCCCTCCTTAATTCCATCACCTATTTAACCCATTCTTGCAGCCCCCCCCCCTCTGCTAACCATCAGTTTGTTCTCTATACTTAAGAGTCTGTTTCTTGATTTGTCTCTCTCTTTTTTTCCCTTTGTTTTGTTTCTTAAATTCCACATATGAGTCAAATCATATGGTATTTGCCTTTCTCTGACTGATTTATTTTGGTTAGCATTATACTCTCTAGCTCCACCCATGTTGTTGCAAATGGCAAGATTTTATTCCCCCTCATGGCTGAATAATATTTCAGGGACAATGCAGATTTTTATAAGTGATACATAGTATTAATAAAGCATTTATACAATGGGACTTTGATTTCCTCAGAAATGAAAAAAACTAAAGTAAAAGGAACTAAAGACATTTATAGATAAGAGACTTCCAAATTAAACCAGTATATCCCTTGTATTTTTGAGAGCTTTGTCTTTCCTCATTTTTCTTTTCTTTTTGGTTTACTCATTATTATATCTTTTCAAAATTTAATGCAGTACTTTGTTTTGACATTATAAATTTATGTATGTATGTGTGTATGTATGTATGTATTTACTAAAGTAGCCTCCACACCCAAAGTGGGGCCTGAACTCACAATCCTAAGAGTCTCGTGCTCTACCAACTGAGCCAGCCAGGCACCCCTATAAATATTTCTTTATACAAACACTGCTGAACATAAAAATATGTCCCTAGAATTTTTCGTTTTCCTGGCCCAAATCACTGTGCTATCTCCCTACTAAAGATATATTCTCTTTGATTCCTTCCCTAATTCTCCCAATCTCCAATGATCTCCTCTTTTTCCTGAACTCCTAACACTTATCACGTAACACTTGACTGCACACTGACTCAGTGTGTCACACTTACTCATCTGTTATTGTCCTCAACTGCATTACAATACAATTGAGGATATTCCTTTATTTTTTTAATAATTATTTAATACCCGAGCATGGTCTTTGTCCTGGAGGAGCTTACCATCTACTTGGAGAAGCAGACATACAAATTAACAATTACAATAAAGTATAATAATTGTTATGAAGGAGATATGTAAAAAGTATGAAGAGTAAGAATGGCTTTGTTGCTTTGGAGAAAGTTTAAAAGGAGGAGGAACACTGAAGCTGAGAAAGGATGCGAAAGAATTTACCATGTGAACAAGCTGAAGGAGGATATTCAGTAGAGACATAGCAGCACAGGCAGAAGGATGAAGATATTTTTCATATTTGCATGCAGGATCTGAAAAGCTAAAAATAGTTCGGTTTTGCTAAAAGATAAGTCTAGACAGCATCGTCATTATAAAGGGTCTTCTAAGAAGCACAGATTTGGGGGCACCTGGGTGGCTCAGTGGGTTAAGCCTCTGCCCTTTAGCTCAGGTCATGATCTCAGGGTTCTGGGATCGAGCCCTGCATTGGGCTCTCTACTCAGCAGGGAACCTGCTTCCCCCACCTCTCTCTCTCTCTGCCTGCCTCTCTGCCTCCTTGTGATTTCTCTCTCTCTGTCAAAAAAAAAAAAAAAAAAAAGCACAAATTTGGGGAAACCACTGACGGATTTTGAGCAAGAAAGTAACTACTACTTCTGAAAGATTACTGTGGCAGCACTCTAGAACTGGAGGGAGAAATGCACAGATACAAGTACAGAGGTATAAATACAAGACAAGCCGCTGTTGAAAAAGTCCAGGCCGGAAATAACAAAGACCTGAATTAGGGAAGTAACAAAGAGAATGATAGATCAAAACAAAAGAGGGATAGAATTTGGTCATTGATTGGGTATGAGAAAAGATGAGAGGGAGTTCAGGATGGTTTCTGGGTTCCTTTCTTGGGCATTTGGGAATATGATGACCCCATTTATTAAGATCAGATATAGGAGGAAGCCTCTGTCTTATATCCCTATGGGTCTTTTGCAGTATCAACCATAGTCCTGAGCACACACAGCCAATTTATTCTGTTGACCAACTGGCTGTACTGAAAAAAGACCACAGAGCCTTCTGCTTAATGATCTCAGTTGGCCACTCTCCTAAAGTTGGTATCGATCACCATGCATTGGCACCAGAAAAGAAACTCTGGGCACAGGATCACTGGGGTGGGCTAATTTATCCAGGAAATAAAATTAAATAGGCAGTGCCTATATGAATGTAAAGGGTGTATTTGTGTGCATGCATGTGTTGGGGAGGAAAGGGGAGGGCAATTCATAATAGAAGACGTCCATATATTTATATAATGCTATGACAAAGACTGCTAGCTTTCAACCCCAGCAACCTCTCATAAGAAGTGAACTGACCTCAGAAACATATTCCAGTTTTTACCTGGCCTCATGACCACTGGCATAAAGATCATATTTTCTCATTTTCTTGTGTAACAAGACTTTAGTCATGTGACTAAGCTATAAAATATAAGTACAGTATTGTGTGGGTCTTCTAGAAAGTTTTTTTTTTTAAGATATTATTTATTTATTTGACAGAGAGATCACAAGTAGTCAGAGAGGCAGGCAGAGAGAGAGGGGGAAGCAGGCTCCTTGCCAAGCAGAGAGCCCAATGCGGGGCTCGATCCCAGGACCCTGAGATCATGACCTGAGCCGAAGGCAGAGGCTTAACCCACTGAGCCACCCAGGCGTCCATTCTAGAAAGTTTTTAAATGGAACTGATTCAGCTGAAAGATGTCCTTCATTTACCCCAGAGGACAATAGAGAGCTCCTTTAGTCCCCATGGATCATGAGGTAAAAGATGGAAACTCTGGATAAGATGTTGGAACAAAAAGATAGAAGCCTGAATTGCTGATTATACTTTGGAGCATACCATACCAACCATGGACTGCCTATCTTCAGAATTCTTTTCCATAAAAAGAGAAATAATCTTCTAACTTGTTCAAACCATGTTATTTTAGGTTTTATCTACTGTATCCAGACAAACCTTCTGTTAACATAAAACATCCATATATTTTCCCAAAAGTATAAATGAAGAGATCAAACTAACATACCAATCAGAATGCTCATTGGCCTATCTGTGGATCTAGGTTAATGCATGCTAAAATGGCACAGAGTGTTTCAGACACTATCCATTTGAAGAGACATAACCCTGTATCAATGCTTATTATCATTGTTGTGAACAGGGAAGGTCTTAATGACTTTCAAAACTTGAACAGTAACATTTGTAACAACCCTGAACGTTTACTAAATATTTTTACGCACATTATCTCACTGAACCTTCCAACGAGCCTAGGAGTCAAATAAGGCTGGGATTATTATCACCACTTTACAAATGAGGAAATTGCCCAAGGTCACAGAGCTTGTAAGTGGTAGGGCAAAAATGTGAACTTTAATCTCATGAGTGTAAATATTTTCCACTTAATCAGAGAATTAGGATAATTCTTAGAGAAATTTAGAAAGCTTAAAATGACCACAATTATCTAAAAAATAACTAATATAAACACGATTGCAAAATAGACCACAAATCAATGTCTTGGTATTTCACAGAATTACATAAAGACTTTTTAAAATTAATTTTCCCACTTATTAACTGAGGAAACATTCTGTTCAATTTTAGAACTGATGACAGCATCATTTCCTTCTGAGATCCTATATTTTACACTCAAGAGAAGATTGAACAATGAGGGGCAGTGCGTGAAGTAAGAGGTGGCAGAACTTCTTTCTAATGACCACTTCTCTTTGGACAATGTAAGTCAGATCCTATCCACTTCCACCTGGTGGTGGAAGATGTTTCTACAATTGCTTCCAGAAATCTCTCTTCAGAAAATTTATACAGTGCAAATAATCAGACTCATGAACAAGAAGTGAACTGACCTTCAGTCCAGCTCTTAAACTATGAATTGATCCCAGCCCTGCATTGCCAAGCTACAGAAAGGCATCCAAGATCAAAAGCCTAAGTAAGTCGGTCTCAATATATAAGACCTAGTTTCTTTTGTTGTTGTTTTTTTTTAAGCTTTATTTATTTATTTATTTGAGAGAGAGAGAGAGAGAGAGAGAGAGAGAGCACATGAGTGGTGGGAGAGGCAGAGGGAGAGAATATTCAAGCAGACTCCCGGCTGAGTGCAGGGCCTGATGCAACCTCGATCTTACTACCCATGAGATCATGACCTGAGCCAAAACCAAGAGTTGGAAGCTTAACCAACTGAGCCACCCAGGTGCCCCAAGACCTAGTTTCTTATTTTTTTTTTAAGATTTTTATTTATTTATTTGACAGACAGAGATCACAAGCAGGCAGAGAGGTAGGCAGAGGAGGCGGGGGTGGGGGGGTTAGCGTGTGGAGCAGGCTCCCTGCCAAGCAGAGAGCCCAATGCGGGGCTCCATCCCAGGACCCTGGGATCATGACCTAAGCAAAAGGCAGAGGCTTTAACCCACTGAGCCACCCAGGCGCCCCCCATGACCTAGTTTCTAATCCTTGTCCTACAGATGACTCCTTGGGGGCATTACGCAAGGTATTTAACCCTTCAATTTCATGTATTCATTACATTATGGGGAAGAAGGATCCTTTACTCCCCAGAACTATCTAGAAGCCTGATTAAGCATAAATAAAGACATTTTATATAATGTTTAATACAAATGGATTTGGAGAATGAAATTACTGCTTTCTCTTCTACTATTCTAAATTTTTACTCTGTCTTTCCAAAACAAAATGACCTAATAGAAAGCCTCACTAATGGATCTAGTTTAAGGAAATGTTCAGCTGAGGAGAAGAATCTAAATGATACTAGAGGGAGAAGGAAAGAAGTAAAAGAAACTTTACTTTCAATTTCATTTTCTTGAAATTATAAAAGCATGGAGATGATAGCAATCTTTTTAGGTCATCTAGCTTAATCCTTTTCTGAATTAGAAGATCAATATGTTATTGAATTTTAAAACAGCACTTGAATACAGAATTCCTTTATCTCAAAATAGCAAGGATTTACATATCTCTGTGGTTCCTTCTCATCAGTGGATACACAGGTTTGTACTGGGGTTCCACTTTACCAAAATATTTCATTTCATATGCTTTTTCACATATATATAAAGTCTTCTTGGGAATTATTTAGTAATATAATAGTCTATTCATCTACTTCAATTTGCTTCTGGATTATTGCCAGTTTTTTCTTAAAGATAATGTAGCTATAAACATTTTTATACAAACAATTTCTTTTCTTTTTGAGTTACTTCCTTAGGATATATTCCCAGAAGTAAGGCTTTAGGATCAAAAGATATTCTCATTTTTATAACTCTTGTTATTCATTACCAAATTGCTCTCCAGAAAGATGGTACCACCTTCAAGAAATAGAGACCAATTCCTTCACTGACATCTCAATATAACGCTTTAATTTTAAACTAACGCAAAAGGGTCTTAATTTGCAAAGCTTAAATTATTGGTGAACCTGAATATTTAGTTAGGTTATCTTTCCTCTTATACAACTTTTTAAAATTTAATTGTAAAAACAACACATGAATGTAATAGGATACAGAAGGTTATGAACCTCATAAACTTAATATCAAATGGAAGAAGCCAGGTGTGAAAGACTGCATATTGTATGATTTATATACATCTCAAAAATAGATGACAAAATATATACCCACGTAATTTGTTACAAAGTATGTAGCTAACAGTGTGAAAAGTTTATTAGTTGATAATTGGGATGACTGTGGAAGGAGTAAATTTAGATTCACACCTCCTTTGTACACCATTGTACCTTATGGGTACAATGAATTCTAGTTGAATTAAGATGTTAAAATACTTTTATATCCAGGAGAAAATCAAGTGTACTTGTCCCTAAGATAATTTTATGACATAAACCAATAGCAGTATTTGAGAGCAAATGGATGTGTAGATAGAATTTGTTTTTTAAGTTTTTGTAGGATAAATAGCAAAGATAAAAGAGGAGTGACAAGATAGAGAAAAATCATGATGAATATAACTAAAAGTTAATACATGACATGTAAAGGAAATAAATGGTACAAATTTGTGTTATAGTAACTAAGTCCCTTCAGGATAAGCGACCAAAGGAAATTATTTAAGAGCTTCTTTATGTGCACTATTCCTTTTTTTTTAAAGATTTTATTCATTTATTTGACAGAGAGAGAGATCACAAGTAGCTAGAGAGGCAGGCAGAGAGAGAGAGGAAGAAGCATGCTCCCCCCCAAGCAGAGAGCCCGATGCAGGGCTCGATCCCAGGACCCTGAGATCATGACCTGAGCCAAAGACAGAGGTTTAACCCACTGAGCCACCCAGGCGCCCCACTATTCTTTTTAAAATTGAAAAATTAGAGACAATCTGCATGCCTATCAATAAGGCAATGGTTAATGAATTAATAGATAAAATAAATATTCTATAACAGACATTCCTATGCAGCCATTAAAAAATGAGTTACATTTATTAACAGGAAAAGATGTACATAGTTTTAAAAGTGAAAAAACAAGTTAGAATACAGTGTGATTACATTTCTGTAACGTGTTATGAACATTTGCGGGTATATGTATAATCACACACAGAAAAAGTTCTGGAAGGATGTATAACAATCTGTTAACAGTGAATACTCTGGGAAATTGAATTAAGAGAGTGCTTACAAGTAAGGAAGCCTTACTGTTTCCTTCATACACTTCTGTATCCTATTACATTCATATGTTGCTTTTACAATAGAGTTATGAGTAGTTGTTCATTAATTTTCATTTGTAGCTTAATAGCCCACTGTTGCATATACCATGACTTACTTATTAATTTTCTTATTGACTGCATTTTTAAAGTTTCCAGTTTGGGCCTAATATGAATGGTGTCACTCTGAGTGTTCTGGTATGAGTATTTAGTAAACATATGTCTGCATTCAGTTGGTTCTGTGCCTGGGAGTAAATGACTGAGTCATAGGGTATGAATATGTTCAGTTTTAGTACAGACTGCCAAACAGTTTTCCAAAATATACCCATTTACACTCCCACAAGCATAAGTAAAAACTTTAACCATTTATAATTTGCTGTCCTATAAAAAAATACGTTCTTAAAAAAAATACGTTCAGGTCTTAATATCCAATACTATAAAAAGTAACAGTGGTTTGGTGTGCCTGGCTGGCTCAGTCAGGAGAGCATGCAATTCTTGATCTTGGGGTTGTAAGCTCAAGCCTCACATTAGGCAGAGAGCTAAAAATTTAAATAAATAAATAAATAAATAACAGTGGTCCTAGGAGGCATCTTTGTTTTGTTCTTGTTTTCAAGAAACATAAACCTAATTTTTCTCATAGTTTTAAATAAACACTTTAACAGAGGTTAGTAATACTCTATATTTAGTTGTTTGGGAGTTTATCAAGGTTAGAAACTTCAAAAAAAATCACATAATTAATTTCGAGTCTTAATATCTATTAATATGCTCTTAAGGATCATATACAGTAATTATATTTAATAAATATTTTAGAAATTAAACCAGTATTGCATTTCTGGGTCAGTCATACGTCACACTATTTGCTAGAAATTTACAGATCATTCACACTTTTGTTCATATCTTAAAATAGTTTACAGTTTCCTCTTTCAGGATTATTTTTGCCAAGTTTGAGGATCAATCAACACACTATTGCCCCTTTAATTGAACCGAAAAAAATAATGTTAGCTATTACTTATGGAGCTCTTTCTATGTGCCAGGAACAGTTCTATGAGTTTTATTCATTTAATATTCATTACAGTCTTGGGACAACTGGGTGGCTCAGGTGCTTAAGCATCCAACTCTAGATTTTGGCTCAGGTGATGATCTCAGGGTCATGAGATTGAGCCCCGAGTTGGCTCTGCATTGGGCGTGGAGCCTGCCTAAGATTCTCTCTCTCTCTCTCCCTCTATCCCTCCACTGCCTTTCTCTCGCTCCCTCTCTAAAAAACAAAACTAAACAAAAAAACCTTCAGAAGTCTTACTACTATTCAATTTGCCAACTGGGAAAATGATAAAAAATAAAAATAAAACAAAACAAAAACAAATTAGGAAACTGAGCATAGAGAGGACAAATAATTTGCCCAAGTTGACATAACTATTAAGAAATATCAAATCATTAAAACAATTTTGAACAACAACAACAAAATTGGAGGACTTCTTCTACCTGATTTCTCAAGACTTGTGATAAAGACAGAAATTAAGACTGTGGTATTAGCATAAAGATAAGTATATATACTGAAGAAATAGAAAAGAAAATCTAGAAATATGTACACACAAATATGGCCAATTCAGTTTCAACAAAGAAGACAAGGTAATTCAATAGAAAAAAAGATAAATAATCTTTTCAATAAATAGTCCTGGAACAACTGGATATTTATAGGCAAAAAATAAATAAATAAAAAAAGAAGGAATAAAAAGATCCTTAACTCGTATCTCATATCATTTAAGAAAAAAAAAGTCAACTCAAGGGCCATAGACCTAAATGTAAGAATTAGAACTAACTTGTAAGAGACAACACAGGAGATAATCTTTAATCTTAGTGATCGTGGGCTAGGCAAAAAAATGTCCTAAATAAGGCATAAAATGTATAAATTATTAAAGAAAAAAATTATAAATTTGACTTTATCAAAATTAAAAATGTGTCCTTTCAAAAGACACAAATGCAAGGTACAGTCTGGGAGAAAATAACTGGAAATCATATATATAACTAAAAACATATCCAGGGGCACCTGGGTGGCTCAGTGGGTTAAGCCTCTGCCTTCGGCTCAGGTCAAGGTCCCAGGGTCCTGGGATCGAGTCCCGCATCAGGCTCTCTCCTCGGAAGGGAGCCTGCTTCCTCCTCTCTCTCTCTGCCTGCCTCTCTGCCTACTTGTGATCTCTCTCTCTGTCAAATAAATAAATAAAATCTTTAAAAATATATATATCCAGAATATATAATGAAATCTTACATTTCAATATCAACAAGACAAACTACTAATAAATAAATGGGGGTGGGGCAGCACCTAAGTGGCTGAGTTGGTTAAGCGGCTGCCATCAGCTCAGGTGATGATCCCAGGGTCCTGGGATCAAGCCCCACATCAGACTCCCTGCTCAAAAGGGAAACTGCTTCTCCCTCTCCTGTTCCCCCGCTCATGCTCTCACTCTCTGTCAAATAAATTTTTAAAATCTTTTTTTAAAAAAATGAGTAAAAGATTTGAACAGATACATCATCATATACACGACAAAAAAATACATGAAAAGATGCTCAACATCATTAATCATTAGGGAAATTCTATTTTTTTTAATTTTTATTTTTACTTGAAGGGCTTTTTTTAAGTTTTTATTTTAATTGCACATAGTTAAGTACAGTGTTATTTTAGTTTCAGGTGTACAATATAGTAATTCAACACTCCCATATATCACCCTGTGCTCGTTACAACAAGTGAAACCCTTAATCCCATCATCTGTTTAATCCAACTGCCTATCCACCTCTTCTCAGGTTAACAGTTTGTTCTCTATAGTTAAGAGTCTGTTTCTTGATTTGTTTCTCTCTCTCTCTTATTTTTTCCTTCTGTTGTTTGTTTTGATTCTTGAATTCCCCATAGGAGTAAAATCTTATGGTATTTTTCTTTTTCTGACTGACTTGTTTTGGTTAACGTTATACTCTCTAGCCCCATCCA
Organism: Martes martes; assembly: GCF_963455335.1. NCBI lineage: Eukaryota > Metazoa > Chordata > Mammalia > Carnivora > Mustelidae > Martes > Martes martes. Next base: position 19,007,819 of record NC_137898.1, read on the forward strand.
TGTCATCACAAATGTCAAGGTTTCATTCTTTTTAATGGCTGCATAATATTCCGTGTGTGCATGTGCATGTGTGTGTGTGTGTGTGTGTATACATACCACATTTTTTTTTTTTTACGTAGGCTCCACATACAGCATGGGGCTTGAACACATGACCCTGAGATCTAGAGTCACATGCTCTACTGACTAAGCTGGCCAGGTGTCCCAACAACATGTCTTTTTTATTCATTCATCAATCAATGGACAGTTGGGCTGCTTCCATATCTTGGCTATTATAAATAATGCTGCTATAAATGTGGCAGATGGTGTGGAATTCTATTTTTAAAAGTGGGGTATCCACTATACACCAACTAGAATGGTTAAGATATAGAGCAACTATAATTCTCACCCATTGATGGGACATAAAAGTGGTTCAGTTACTATGAAGAACACTTTGGCAGCTTCTTATAAATTTAAGGGTACATTTACTACACAACCTAGTCATTCTACTCCTTTGGTATTTATCCAAGAAAAATGAAAACTTAAGTCCATACAAAGATTTGTACACAAATGTTTATATCAGATTTATTCATAATAGCCAAAAACTGGAAAGAATCCAAATGTCTCTCAACTGGTAAATGAATAAATAAATTGTGGAACATTCATATAATATAATAATATCCGATAATAGAAACAAATTATTCCAGAAACATGCATATGCAATAATATGGATAAATCTTGAAAGCATTATGATAAGTGAAAGAAGCTAAACACTAAAGACTTCATAACGTATGATTTCATTTAGCACATCAGTAGCTGCCAGGGAGTTAGGGGACAGATTTGGCTGCATAGGAATGTATATTAGTCAGAGTTCTCCAGAGAAACAGAACAAATAAGATGTGTGTGGGGGGGGGGAGGGGAAGAGATTTTGAGAGGAAGAGATTTCGAAGGACAGAGATTTATTATGAGAAGATCCAGGAAAGCCAGTGGTATGGTTTCAGTCCAAGCCTGAAAGGCTGAGAACCAGGAGCACTGATGGTGCTAGTCCAAGGGCAGCAGAAGACTGACGTGCTAGCTTATCAGTCAGGCTGAAAAGTTTCCAGATCTTTAAGTTCTGCTTCTGTTTTCTTAACAATTCTGTCTTCAATTCATTTCTCTCCTCTCCCATTTTAAGCATTCAGGAAGAATCAGGCCACTCCTTCAACACTTTACTTAGAACTCTCTTCAGCCAAATAGCCAATCATCACTCACAAGTTCTACCTTCTACAAAACACTAGAACATGAACACACAATTCTGCCAAAGTCTTGGCCATTTTTCTTTTTAAAGTAGATTCCACACCCAGTGTGGAGCCCAATGCAGGGCTTGAACTCACAACCCTGAGATCAAGACCTGAGCTGAGATCAAGAGCCAGACACTTGGGAAGCCTGGGTGGCTCAGTCAGTTAAGTGTCTACCTTCAGCTCAGGTCATGATCCCAGGGTCCTGGAATGGAGCCCCACATTGGGCTCCCTGCTCAGTGGGGAGTCTGCTGCTCTCTCTCCCCTACCCCCCTACTTGTGCATGTGAGCTTGTGCTCTCCCTCTCTCTCAAAAACAAAAAATAAAAACTTAAAAAAAAAAGCCAGATACTTACCTGACTGAGCCACTCAGGCACTCCAAAATCTTGGCCACTTTTAACATGGATCACCTTGCCTCCAGTTTCCAATAATATATTTCTCATTTTCATCTGAGACTTCATCAGAATTGCCTTTTACCACTCATATTTCTGTCAATATTTCTTATTTACTATCCAACATTCTCCTCATGACCATGCATTCTCTAAGAAGATGGAGGCTTTCTCTCCATGTCTCTTTTCTTTCTGGATCCTCATCACAACTGCCTTTACCAGTTCCTTCACAGCGATACTGGTTTTCCGTAGCATGTATCTCAAAACTCTTCCAGTCTATACCCACTACCCAGTTGCAAAGTTGCTTCCACATCATTAGGTGTTTGTTATAGCAGCACCTGACTCCTTGGTACCAATTTTGTCTTAATCAGCTTGAGCTACTTTAAAAAAATCATAGAGGGACACCTGGGTGGCTCAGCCAGTTAAGCATCTGCATTCAGCTCTAGTCATGATCCCAGGGTCCTGGGATCAAGTCCTGCATTGAGCTCCTTGCTCAGAGGGGAGTCTACTTCTCCCTTTGTCTGCTGCTCTAATTTTATTGCATAATATAGTAATATAGTTTCTTCCTTTTATTTACCAAAAAATTCTTTGTATCTTGCCTATGATAAATATTTGCAAACTATATATTTTTTTAAGATTTTATTTATGTATTTGACAGAGATCACAAGTAGGCAGAGAGGCAGGCAGAGAGAGAGAGGGAAGCAGGCTATCTGCGGAGCAGAGAATCCGATGCGGGGCTCGATCCCAGGACCCTGGGATCATGACCTGAGCCAAAGGCAGAGGCTTTAACCCACTGAGCCACCCAGGCGCCCCTGCAAACTATATTTTTAATTCCCAAATGTTCCCATTTAGTCCTTTTCCTAAACATTATTGTTTGTAATGTTCAGATTTATCAAAAAGAGATACTAATCATTCTTTCTTCATAGGTTAGTTAATTTAGTTAAGACAAATAAGATAATATACATGAATGTACTTTACAAACAATAAAGTACTACACAAGTATCAGCTGTTTTGTTTTTTTTTTAAAGATTTTATTTATTTATTTGACAGACAGATCACAAGTAGGCAGAGAGGCGGGCAGAGAGAGAGGAGGAAGCAGGCTCCCCGCTGAGCAGAGAGCCCCATGCGGGGCTCAATCCCAGGACACTGGGATCATGACCTGAGCCGAAGGCAGCGGCTTTAACCCACTGAGCCACCCAGGCGCCCCAAGTATCAGCTGTTTATGTTTTGGTGATAGTCTGATCCATTTTCTTAGAAGATTTGTTTATTTATTTGAGGGAGAGAGAGAGCCTGCACTAGTAGGGGGTGGGGCAGAGCAAGAGAATCACAAGCAGACTCCCTCCCAAGCATGGAGCAGTACACAGGGCTTGACCTCATGACCCATGAGATCATGACCTGAGCAGAAACCAAGAGACAGACACTTAACCAACTGAGACCCAGGTGTCCCTAGTCAAATCCATTTAAATGTAACATAAGACCTCTTTAGTTTAGGCCCATGCTTCATTTACTTATTCACTCATTCAAACTTTTTTTTTTTTTTTAGATTTTGTTTATTTATTTTTCAGAGAGAGCGAGAGAGTGCACAAGCTGGGGGAGCAGCAGGCAGAGGAAGAAGAAGGCTCCTCGCTGAGCAAGCAGCCCGATGTGGGGCTTGATCCCAGGACCCTGGGATTATGACCCGAGCTGAAGGCAGACCCTTAATCAGCTGAGCCTCCCAAACACCCCTACTACAAAGTTACAGCAATCAAAACTGTGTGGTACTGACATAGAGACAGAGGGAGGGAAAAAAAAGACCAATGGAATAGAATACAGGGCCAGAAATAAGCCACCAAGCATATGGTCAAATGATTTTTGACAAGGTTGCCAACACTAAGACTAGGAAAAAGGACAGTCTTTTCAACAAATGGTGCTAGGAAAACTGGAAATCCACATGTAAAAGAATGAATCTGGACCCTTGCCTCAAACCATATACAAAAATTTCAACTCAAAACGGATCAAAGACCTAAATATAAAAGCTAAAACTATAAAATTCTTAGGATTAATAAAAAAAAAGGTATAAATCTTTGTAACCTTGGTTTAGGTAACAATTTTATGTAACACCTAAAGCATAAGCAATGAGAGGGAAAAAATAGATAAACTAGACTTTATAAAAATTAAAAATTTTTGTGTTCCAAAAGACACTATCAAGAAAGTAAAAGGACAACCCACAAAATGGGAGAAAATATTTGTAAATACATATGATAAGAGTCTAGTACCCAGAATATATAAAGAACTGTTACAATTCAGTAGTAAAATGACAACCCAATTAAAAATAGGCAATTCAGGGGCACCTGGGTGGCTTAGTCAGGTAAGCTTCTTCCTTTGCCTCAGGTCATGATCCTGGGGTCTTAGGATCAAGCCCCATATCAGACTCCCTGCTCAACGGGGAGTCTGTTTCTCCCTCTCCCTCCCCCTGCTCATTGTCTGTCTGTCTGTCTCTCTCTCTCAAATAAATAAATAAATTTTTTAAAAGGCAATTCATATAGACATTTCCCCAAAGAAGGTAAAGCAATGGCCAACAAACACATGAACAGATGCTAAATGTTGTTAGTAATCAGAGAAATCCAAACCAAAACCTCAATGAAATTCTACTTCACAGGGGTGCCTGTGTGGCTCAGTCAGTTGAGCATCTAACTCTTGGTTTTGGCTCAGGTCACACTCTTGGAGTCACGGGATCAAATCCCGTGTAGGGCTCTGCACTCAGCTCAGAGTCTGCTTGAGATTCTTTCCCTCTTCTTCTGCCCTTTCCCCTGCTCACATGTGCGCACACACACTCTCTCTCTCAAATAAATAAATAAAATCTCAAAAAAAAAAAAAAAAGGGCACCTGGGTGGCTCAGTTGGTTGAGCGACTGCCTTCAGCTCAGGTCATGATCCCGGACTTCCAGGATGGAGTCCCTCATCGGGCTCCCAGCTCCTCAGGGAGTCTGCTTCTCCCTCTGACCTTCTCCTCTCTCATGCTCTCTCTCTCACTCATTTTCTCTCAAATAAATAAACAAAATCTTTTAAAAAATAAATAAATAAATAAAAATAAATTAAAAAAAAAAAAGAAATACCACTTCAATCTGGTAGGATGACTATAATAAAAAAATACAATAGAACAAATAATCCTAAAATTTATATGGAACCAGAAAAGACCTCGAATAGCCAAAGGAATATTGAAAAAGAAAGCCAAAGTCGGTGGCATCACAATTCCAGACTTCAAGCTCTATTACAAAGCTGTCATCATCAAGACAGTATGGTACTGGCACAAAAACAGACGTATAGACCAATGGAACAGAATAGAGAGCCCAGAAATAGACCCTCAACTCTATGGTCAACTAATCTTCGACAAAGCAGGAAAGAATATCCAATGGAAAAAAGACAGCCTCTTCAACAAATGGTGCTGGGAAAATTGGACAGCCACATGCAGAAAAATGAAATTGGACCATTTCCTTACACCACACACGAAAATAGACTCAAAATGGATGAAGGACCTCAATGTGAGAAAGGAATCTATCAAAATCCTTGAGGAGAATGCAGGCAGCAACCTCTTTGACCTCAACCGCAGCAACTTCTTCCTAGGAACATCGCCAAAGGCAACAGAAGCAAGGGCAAAAATGAACTATTGGGATTTCATCAAGATCAAAAGCTTTTGCACAGCAAAGGAAACAGTGAACAAAACCAAAAGACAACTGACAGAATGGGAGAAGATAGTTGCAAACGACATATCAGATAAAGGGCTAGTATCCAAAATCTATAAAGAGCTTATCAAACTCAATACCCAAAGAACAAATAATCCAGTCAAGAAAAGGGCAGAGGACATGAACAGACATTTCTGCAAAGAAGACATCCAGATGGCCAACAGACACATGAAAAAATGCTCCACATCACTCGGCATCAGGGAAATACAAATCAAAACCACAATGAGATACCACCTCACACCAGTCAGAATGGCTAAAATTAACAAGTCAAGAAATGACAGATGCTGGCGAGGATGCGGAGAGAGGGGAACCCTCCTACACTGCTGGTGGGAATGCAAGCTGGTGCAACCACTCTGGAAAACAGTGTGGAGGTTCCTCAAAAAACTGAAAATAGAGCTACCCTACGACCCAGCAATTGTACTACTGGGTATATATCCTAAAGATACAAACGTGGTGCTCCGAAGGGGCACATGCACCCGAATGTTTATAGCAGCAATGTACACAATAGCCAAACTGTGGAAAGCGCCTAGATGTCCATCAACAGATGAATGGATAAAGAAGATGTGGTATATATACACAATGGAATACTATGCAGCCATCAAAAGACATGAAATCTTGCCATTTGCGATGACGTGGATGGAACTAGAGGGTATCATGCTTAGCGAAATAAGTCAATCGGAGAAAGACAGCTATCATATGATCTCTTTGATATGAGGAAGTGGAGATGCAAGGCGGGGTGGGGGGTTGGGGAGAGCTAGGAAAAGAAAAAATGAAAAGATGGGATTGGGAGGGAGACAAACCATAAAAGACTCAATCTCAAGAAACAGACTGAGGGTTGCGGGGTGGAGGGGGGACGGGAGAGGGTGGTGGGGGGAAATGGACATTGGGGAGGTTATGGGCTATGATGAGTGCTGTGAAATGTGTAAACCTAGCGATTCACAGACCTGTACCCCTGGGGATAAAAATACATTATATGTTTATTAAAATAAAAAAATTAAAGAAAAAAAATACAAATAATAACAAGTGTTGGAAATGATATAGAGAAAATGGAATCTTCATACGTTACTGGTGGGTAAAATGGGGCAGAAGCTTTGGAAAACACTTCGGCAGTTCTTCAAAAAGTTAAACACAGAGACCCAGCAATTCACTCCTATTATTCACCTTATAAAAAGGTGTTCATATAAATACTTCTACACGGCTGTTCATAGTGATATCAGTCCCAATAGCCAAAAAGTAGAAATAATCCAAATGTCCATTAACTGATGAATGAATAAACAAAATGGGGTTTCTACATACAATCAAATATTATTCAGCCATGAAAAGGAATCAAGTAGTGATACATATGACAGCATGGACGAACCACAAAAACATGCAAAGTGAAAGAAGCCAGACACGAAAGACTACCTACTGTATAATTCTCTTTATATGAAGTGTTCAGAATAGACAAATCAATAGACATAGACAGTAGATTAGGGCTTACCAGAGGATGGGGGAAAATGGGGAAACGGGGAAATAAAGAGTGACTGCTAATTGGTATGGGGTTTCTTTTTTGAGATAAAGAAAATGTTCTGCAATTAGACTGTGGTGGTGGTTGCACAATCTTGTGAACAGACTGAAAAACAATAAATTTGTATACTTTAAAAGTGTGAATTTTATGGTATGGCAATTATGTCTCAATAAAAGAAGACATGGCTTCGTAAAAACAATGAGTTGAAGACAAGAGCAGATAAGAAATGTTAAGAAGACTTTAGAAGATGAAAACTAGGGAAACAAGTAATAACTATTGTAAGAGACTAAATGAAGCTAAAAATTAACTGGCTGTGTTAAGGAAAGGTGACAAGAAGCAGGCCTACCCTCTTACAGAATACCAGAAAAGTTTAGGAACCGTAGGTACAAGTACCTATGAAGACATGCATGTAAATATAGGTAAAAACAGAAGGTTAGTGTGATGGATTGAATGTCTATCCCCCAAATATATTTGTTGAAATTCTGATCCACAGCTGTGGCTGTAGTTGGAGTAAGGAAGTAATTAAGGTAAAAGGAGGTGGGAAAGGGAGGACCCATGATCCAATAGGATTATGAAGAAGCAACAGTAAACAGCTCCCCTCCACGCACATGTATACACTGTAGTACACAGCAACAAGTACGTAGCAAAAAGAGTCATCACTAGAAACCAAACCCTGCTGGACCTTAATCTTAGATTTTGCAGCCTGCATGACCATGAGAAAATAAATTTCTATTATTTAAGTCATGGAGCTCGTGATCTTTTGTTGTGCCATCCCAAGCTAACTAATATAGTTGGGTGAAAATTGTATATAAGAACCAGTTATATCCCACTCAGTGGGAGGCCTGCTTCTCCCTCTCCCACTCCCCCTGCTTTTGTTCCTTCTCTCTCTGTCAAATAAATAAGTAAAATCTTAAAAAAAAAAAAAAAGAACCAGTTGTATTTCTACATCCTATCCCCAACCTTGTGCAGCAAAGTTACTACTGTTCTTCCACCCAGATATAACATTAAAGGTTTATTCTCTGTTAAGAGGCTGAATCATTAGGACTTTGAACATAGAAACACCAAGAGCAATTGAAAGTAGAGGGGCCCTACTAAAAACAGGATGATTACATTAAAGTCTACATCCTGATCTGTAAGACCCTCCCCTCCTTAGCACCTGAATAGAGATCCAAATAGCTCAAAATCTCAAGGAAGTTTTCTTACATGAAAAACACATAAAAAAATAACAAATAAGGGGTGCCTGGGTGGCGCAGTCTGGTTAGGCATCTGACTCTTTGTTTTGCCTCAGATGGTAACGTCAGGATCATGCGATCAAGCCCTACAGTCAGACTCTGTGCTTGGTTTAGGATTTTCTCTCCCTTTCCCTCCACCCCTCTTGCTCATGCTCTCTCTCTAAAATAAATAAATACATCTTTAAAAAAATAATCACAAATAAAAAAAGAAACTCAGGAGAAAAAAAAATGCAGGAAACACAGACACAAGCAAAACAAAATAAAAAATAAATAAATGCCACAATAGAAAGACAAGATAAAATCTTATATTCATGAATTCAGAAACTAAAAAGTAAGTAAAGAAATTTAAAATATAATAATAGACATTTTTAGAATTCAACAATATTAGAAAGGTCAAAAATATTCACAGAAAGTACAAACAAGGAAAAAATGGAAAAGAAGAGAGAATGATAGGAAAATTAGAGTATGAATCCATAAGGTCCAATGCCTGAGTAACAACATTTCCAGAGACAGACATGAGAAAATATCAAACACGTAATTCAATAAAACTTCTCAGCCCCTGGAGCTAATAATACATTATATGTTAATTAAAAAAATTTTTAAAAAACAAAACAAAACACTTCTCAGAACCGAAAGACATGAATTTCCACACTGAAAAGGTCTCAAGACAGTGAATAAGGAAAGATCTGTACCAATAGACATCTTTATGAAATATCACAAATCAAAATAGCATTAAATTTCTCCACAGTAATATAAAAAGCTAGAAAGAGAGAAATGCTTTAAAAATTCTAAGGAGGGGCACCTGGGTGGCTCAGTGGGTTAAGCCTCTGCCATCAGCTCAGGTAATGACCCTGAGATCAAGCCCCCGCATCAGGCTCTCTGCTCAGCGGGGAGCCTGCTTCCTCCTCTCTCTCTCTGCCTGCCTCTCTGCCTACTTGTGATCTCTCTGTCAAATAAATAAATAAAATATTTTTTAAAAATTCTAAGGAAAAATTATCTCCAACATAGAATTTTATACTCACACAAACTATCCATCAAATATAAGGGTAGTATAAAAACAGTTTCAGATCCTCCAAATGTTATTTTGCATGTACCCTTTCTCAGAAAACTACTGGAGGATGCCACCTAACAAAACGAAGGAGCATTTAAGGAAAAAGGAAAACAAAGACTTCAGGAAATATGGAACATAACTTGAGAGGGACAAATAATATATATAATATGGATAAAGGATTTAGAGAGCAACCAGGCCAGATTGGAGTAGGAGGACTCCTACTTAGGTGAAGGAGTGCTCCAGGAGAGTTCTCTTGAAGAAAATAAACTGAAACTTAGAGAATACCTGATGTGTCTGCATAAACTGAGAGAAGACTGACATTTTGGTTGGACTTTAGGGATAAATTAAAGACAAATTTAGAGAAAACCAACCAAATAAAAAACAAGGCAATTATTAACTCCAGGAAAAGGGAAAAAAAAAACCTATATTAAAAGGGGAAATGTAATCATAGTATACACTACATGACCAATATATATATGTATATATTGTGCTATATATATATGTATATATACATATATATATATATATACCATTTCCATAGTCATAATAAGTGCTGAATATTGACCAAAAATCATAATTTTATTAGAAGTCTAGGAGAAAGGGGAGTTTTAGGGGATATAAAAGCACTGAACCCATCACAGGAAGTCATTAGATCATATCTAAAACTGAAAAATCAAAAAGAGGAGCTTAAGCATGCTATTTAAAAATATACAGGAAAAAAAAAAGCAAAGGAAACGGTGAAAAAAACTAAAAGTATTCTCTTCTGAGGAATGGGGCTCAGAGGTGAGAAGTTTGTGAGGTATGGTACTGCTGTGTTTTGTTAAAACTCTTTAGATCTATTTTACCAATAAAATTTTGTAGCTAATTAAAAAAAACCATTAAGTTAAAAAAAAAAATGTGATCCTTAGATCTGCCCTCTCCTTGCCCATTATTTGTAACATACTGTTTTCCTAACATTTTTATCCTAGTTTTTTTCATTTGTTTCATCTAGTTATTACTTTCCAATGCATTTTTATTTTTTCTTTCACCAATTTACATAGCCAACTTTGTTCCTGTTAATGTTTTTTTAATTTAATTTAATTTAATTTTTTTTAAGATTTTATTTATTTATTTGACAGAGAGAGATCACAAGTAGGCAGAGAGGCAGGCAGAGAGGGGGGGGGAAGCAGGCTCCCCGCTGAGCAGAGAGCCCGATGCGGGGCTCAATCCCAGGACCCTGAGATCATGACCTGAGCCGAAGGCAGAGGCTTTAACCCACTGAGCCACCCAGGCGCCCCCCCTGTTAATGTTTTTTGTTGCTTCTTTTTTTCTCCAATAGATTATGTGCCCTGACTTCAAATGTCTTAATGCTGCCAGATTTCTTGTATTTGTTCCTTCCTTCTTTCCCACAGCAACAAATACAAACTTTCTTTGCTCTCCAAAGTCTTTTGCTTCTGTTTCTCTAACTCTAAGGAAAAAACGCTGAAAATCTGACTTCAAAGACAAAGAAGAGGTGGTCAGGTAAGGAATATCAACTTTCAACTCTATTTCTAAGCTTAATTCTTCACCTTCCTTACTTTCCAAATCTGTTGGTTAAATACATTTATTCATTGTGGAGTCAGGTTTTTTTTTTTCCTTTTTCTTTTTATTGAGATATAAGTGACATGTTACATAATAGTTTTAGGTATACAGCATAATGATTTGGTGTTTGTATATATTACGAAATGATCACTACAATAATTCTAGTTAACATACATCACCACACATAATTACAAATTTTTTTTCTTGTGATGGCAACTTTTAAGCTCTTTCAGCAACTTTTAAATACACAATACAGTATTATTAATTACAGTCACCATGTTGTACATTATATCCCCAGGACTTACTTATTGTGTAACTGGAAGCATGTACCTTTTTCCCACCCTCACCATTTCATTCACCCTCTTCCCCCTCAGTTAAAAATAAACTGAACCCAGTTTATTTTTAGATTCCACATATTAGGGGTGCCGGGGTGGCTCAGTTGTTAAGTGTCTGCCTTCGGCCCAGGTATAATCCCAGGGTCCTGGGATTGAGCCCCGCATCAGCCTCCCTGCTTAGCAGGAAGCCTGCTTCTCCCTCTCCCACTCCCCCTGCTTGTGTTCCCTCTCTTACGGTGTCTCTCTCTGTCAAAAGAAAAAAAAAGAGATTCCACGTATTAGTGAGTTCATATGGTATTTGTCTTTCTCTGCCTTATTTTAGCATAATGTCCTCAAGGTCCATCCATGTTGTTGCAAATGACAGAATTTCCTTCCTTTTTATTGCTGAGTAATCCTTGGAGAGTCATTTTAAGACCATCTTAATGATCTCAAGACCACTCCCACCCTGACTGGGAATTTCTGTAACTGTGAAAAATGTTACCTACAAATTGCCTTCAAATATACTAAAATGTTTGCCTATACTAATTAAAATAATGAGATTTTATAAATATATAATTAAATATTTATCCATAGTTGAAGACCAATAAATTTTTTTACGACTCAAGTATTTTCAAAGATCTCAGAACAGTTTATTGATTAGGTATAATACCAGTAATGCCTGATGGATAAATGTGGCTCCGGTTCCCACCTCCAAAATAACCTTACATCTCTGCCCTTGATCCCCGAATTCCTTTCCACCTCTTCTGAAAACAGTTGCAGTTAATCATCCTTTCCTTCTCCTGGATCTTCCCTCTCTCCTTCTTTAATGGCTCCCTTTCCTTCAACCTATACTCATATTCAAGTCTCTCCATCCAAAAAATTTAAAACAACAAACTCTACTCTTGCTACCACCCCCTCTCCTTTCCCTTTCCCAGTCAACCAGACTTCCGGGGTGGGGGTGGGGAATGCTGAGCCTACCCATTGTCTCAACTCCTTCACCCTTCCCATTTACTCCTCCATCCAGGAAAATCTGGCATCCTGCCACACTACTCCAGTGAAACTTCTCACCTAATGCCACTAACAACCTCCTTTGCAGCTCTTATCTTGTTTGACCTCTCTGAGGCAACTGATACCACTGAACACTCCCTCCATATTGAAACTCTCTCCACCCCCAGTTTCTGCAGCACCACCTTTTCCTTGTTCTCCCAAATCTTTTACCAATCACTCCCAGTCTCGGAAGATCAATATCTTTATTTATTGTAAAACTAGCTCTCTGGAGACAAGATTCAGGTTCCTACAATGGGTCTCTAAGTCCCAATCAAAAAAAAAAAAAAAAAATTGGCAGCAAAGTTACCACCAACACCCAGCAACCAACACAATTATAAAGAACTAAAACCCTATCGTTTTATGAGTTCACTAAAGTGTAGAAATGGACTATTCTGATTAGTTGGAAATGTTTACAAAGGAAAGAGAGGTTATACAAGAGAAATGACAAGAGACATGGAGCTAAGAGAAAAAAAAAATGAGTAGAGAACAGGGATGGGAACGAAATACCTCTGCACTCTAATTTTAGAGATAGGGGAGAAAAAGTTAAAACTTTTTCTCCAGGACATCCATGATTCACCTATGAATAAGGGTAATTAGCTACCAAAAATATACACCTCACTCTCAGTGGGAGAGACATCTCCACTGTAAATACTAAGTATGCCAGATTATTATTTGCATCCCCCAAAATCTGTGCTCCTATTCTTGCACATGATTGTCTGGCTGCACTTTAATTCCTAGGCTCCTTTGCAATTAGCAGGGGCCTTATATTAATTTCTCATCTAGGAAATGTGAGCACAAGGTGTGTTTCTAACTTCTGCCTTACTTGCTTAAGAGGCGTTTATACTGGAGCCCCTCCCTTTCTGTTGGCTGGAAATGGCTATAACCAAGGCATCCTAGGAAATCTTGTGTCTCCAATCTTATGAAAATACCAACAACAGAAGAAGAGATGTCAGTGATAACTTTGTTGTTAAAAAGTATAAATTCTTGGGGCGCCTGGGTGACTCAGTGGTTGAATGACTGCCTTCAGCTCAGGTCATGATCCTGGAGTCCCGGGATCAAGTCCCACATCTGGCTCCCTGCTCAACAGGGAGTCTGCTTCTCCCTCTGACCCCCACACCCTCCTCATGCTCTCTCTCTGTCTCTCTCTCGCAAATAAATAAAATCTTAAATATATATGTGTGTGTGTGTGTGTGTGTGTGTGTGTGTGTGTATACACATATATTTACATATATATAAAAATTCCTGGGGTGCCTGGGTGGCATAGTTGCTTAAGCACCTGACTCTTGGTTTTGGCTCAGGTCTGATCTCAGAGTCATGGGATCAAACCCCACATCAGGATCCGCTCTCAGCACAGAGTCTGCTTTCTCTCTCCCTCTCCCTCTGCCCCTCCCCCCCATCTCCACTTTTCCTCTGCTTCTCTCTCTCAAATAAGTAAGTAAATAAGTATTTTAAAAAGATATAAATTCCTTCTTGGTGTCCCTTTTCTAAACATAACAGTCAAAGCTGTTTTTATTACTCAGCTGAGTTTAAGAACTTTCTACTTGGAGAACCTGATGTCAGGTCCTTCAACAATAATTATTTTCTCCTAATTACTAGGAAATGTGATAAGAAAAAGTTCACAAGGTGAGAAAAATCAACCACTTCTTTTCCTTGTAAGTGTATGTCTCCTTTAGAAATATGAAATCACAAGCAAATATTTGCTGGAAAGGCAAAGGTCAAAACAGTCCTTATGTCCGGACACAGCAACAAAGATTAGCAAGACTCCATAGGCTAGTCATAGGCATAACCTTGATGAGAAAAAAGGCAGGACCATTGTCTCTGAAGACCTAACCTATTTTCTTCTACTTATAAATTGACAATGCTGTACCAAGCCAACCTTTGAAGACAAGGCAGAAGACCGACTATGCGTGTAGGACTTTGTAAGTCAACCATGCATCTAAATATCAGCTTTGGTGGCCTACAGACTATCAAAAAAAGACCACTTTAGATCTCATTAAATATTTTAGGATACTTGATATATATTAATTAATTCATTCTCTCAGCCCCCTGTGAGGTAGGTTTTATCAACTCCATTTGTTGGGGAAATTTGATCAAGGAGAATAATAATAGCATTTTTCTATTTACAAAATACCTTCCTTACAAAGAGCTCCACATGTTTATCTTCTCAATCTTCTAACATTCCTGTGAGGTAGGTGGTAATATTACCTTTTCCTTTCTCACAGGGAAAATGCTATGGCCCAAGGAGCTTGATGACTTACTCACGTGGTAGCCTGTATTTTACCCACTAACTAGAACATACTGCTTGGGATTGACACTAGACCATGGATTCAAGTTTGAACGGCACATAATTCAAACATGTTAAGCTTCTAGTTTTCTCTATAGCCATCTTTCAACACATCACATTCCAAAAAGGATTCGGGTCATGCTTGTTGTTTAAGCTCATGTGTGCGCTGTTTATAAAGCTTATTATCATTTCTCTAAATTGAATTATTTAAGGTTTGTCTAAATGCCCGAAAGCTAAATTATTTTTTGTTTACTGTCTGTGCACTAGCATTGTAAATGATGTCATCAGGAATGTACAAAACTCTTAGACAAAGCCGCAGGGCCAATAAAAGCAACCTACTTTGGGAAAAGTGCATTTCTTCTTCTTCCTCTTTTTTTTGAAGTAGGCATCACACAAAAAAGATGACTCATTAAGCCCAGAAGAGTTGACTCCACCATGTGAGGGCTTCTTATGCAGCCCTCTACAAAGAGACCTGAGTGGCAGCATGAGGCCTCCTCTTCTGTGCATTTTCCTCCAGGCAGAATGTGCATTTGTGTGGCTACATACACAATTATAATCTCCCCTGAAAGGCAATTCCTTCCATATGACAGGCTGAACAGTGGCCTGAGTGCTAGCCTCATGTTGCCTGTGCAGTTAACATGCTGAAATTCCAGACACATTTAATCTCTCCTTTCTGAGAAACTAAGATGGGACAGAAGAAGGGAAGCTGGAAAAAACTCCACACAGAGAAAAAGGAGGCCAGCCCAAGTGCCCAAACTCACTTTCTCATGGGCTGAGCTTCTTTGTGTGTTGTCTACTTATGTGTCAATTTGCAGGACTTTGGGGCATGAGAACCATGGAGCCGAGTGGTTCTGGCAGCCTCTCCATTTGACAAGCAAAGCCAAAGACATGTGGCCTTTGGTACATTTCACATTCAAAAGTGTTATTGTTTCAAACTTGCCTATTTTAAAATACGTAATTTTCCCATTTAGCACGCGTTGTGTGTAAGTTGGTCACAGGAGGAGTTCTGCCACCCGATTAAAAAAAAAAAAGGCAATAGCCTCAATGCAGCCCTGTCCCTGCCAGATACCTCTGTTTACTGGGGGCCAGTGGGGCTATCCCAGGTGAGAGAAGTCTGAATTTAACAAACACCTGATATGAAGACCTGGGCACAAACAGATTTCTGTCTGAGATTACAGAAACTGAAGCTTGTGTTTTATCACAATTACCTGTAATCTCAGGGCCAGATAATAGTATTAACAAGACCTTGAGCTACACAATAGGACAGCTGGAAAAAGGCTCTTACTCTCCAAAGAATAGCGCTTTTAAAAAGCTAATTCAATGAAGAAAAAGAAAGGGCTCGGAAAGTGCCTTCTCAAACAATATTTACTTTTACTGGGTTCCTGCTAATCAAACAAAACTTAGTCAAAAGCTTTTATGAAAAATACATTTGATGATTTCAGCAGTAATTGCTTTGTTCAAAGAAAGGTGCTTAAGAGAAAACATAGCTAATGGGATCAGTAATTTGGTAAGTTCAGATGTGTTTGGGAAAATCCCTCCTCTCTTTGATAAATCATTAAAATTCTGCTCAGATAAATGTGTTTTGACTTGAAATTCCAATCATAGAATGAGCTATTTCCTAAGGCCCCTGGGGAAGTGGTGCAAGGGCAATCCCAACTCAGAGAACCCAGAGATTAGTTTGCAAGGGTAATTCCAGTCTTAATCAAAGCATATTACCCTGTCCAACTATAGGACGGGATCTCCTGGAGATGCCCCAAAAGTGTACAAAATGCCCTTCCTTCTTAAAATACCATTTTTAAAAAATGGGTTAAATCTTACTGTTATGTAACCAAAAAAGTTGAAACTATGGCATCAAGCAGGAAACTATCCTTAGGTATAATTAGAGTTTAAAACCAGAAGAATCCAGGGCAGATTTTAATCAGTCATCCTCTTTTTTTTTTTTTCCCCATCCATGGAAGGAGGGGGAAAAAAAAGGCTATCGTCTCTCCATAGCAGGAATTCAGTAATTATTTGTTGAACTGGATTTTTCTCTCCCTTTTTAAGAAAAAAAAATTATTCTGCTACTTAAAGCAGACCATTCATTTAACAACTGAGCACTTAATTTGAGCCAAGCAGTGTGATGGATTTTGGAAATACTGAGAGAATAGACCTGCCTTCGTGGCTTACTTTCTAGTAAGAAGCAGACAGTAACGAAGGATATGAATAGATAAACAAGATAACTGTGATGAGTGCTAAGAAGGATATGAAGAGGATGACGAACTAGAGATAAGCTAATGGATCATTAGTCTCTTCTGATCTACTATTATTATTTTTTAAAACTTTACCGACTCAGCCTCCTAACATTACTCACTTAGCAAACATGGTATTTGTGTGGATAAAAGTGAAGTCCAACTTTTGGACAGCAGTTGGAGGAAAGATTCTAATATTACTTAAATACATAAAGGATGAGGTCAAAAATTTACAGAACCATTTTAAAACTCTAGAATAATACAAAAATCACCTACAACTTAGTTACCTTGAAGAAATGGGAGTGGGTAAGGGTTCGGAACAAATGCCGTAGAATTCACTTGCCCTCTTTTTTTTTTTTTTTTTTTTTTAAAGATTTTATTTATTTATTTGACAGACAGATCACAAGTAGGCAGAGAGGCAGGCGGAGAAAGAAGGGAGGAAGCAGGCTCCCCGCTGAGCAGAGAGCCCGATGCGGGACTCAATCCCAGGACCCTGAGATCATGACCTGAGCCGAAGGCAGCGGCTTAACCCACTGAGCCACCCAGGCGCCCCACTTGCCCTCTTTTTTGCCCCCAGTGAAAATATCACTTGCTCTTTTTTTCCCCCAATGAAAGTATATTTATTACATCTATTAAGTAGCTTACAGAATCCTTGGAAAGGTAGAAGAAACAGAGCCTAGGCTGAACTTCCGGGAACAACTCCCAAAGGCACATCCCAGAACTGGGCTGCCTAGGGAACTGCTGCCCTGCCGTGCTGAGAAGCTGCCAGCCAAGCAGGGAAAGCACCAAGACTGCGGCACGCATCCGGTTCACCTGCTCTATAATGACACTGCCTACATGGTCACTTTGTGTTACTGTCATTTGTGAATATATCCCATCTCCTCTGTGTGGCTTTAAGTTTCCCAAGAGAGACACTTTATATTCATGTCTTGTTATATAGAGGGTATTTAGGAAAGAAAGAACAATTCAGAAGAAAGGAAAAGAACGAGAAGTGGTGAAAGAAGAAATGATCTTGTAAATATGCTTATTACTATTTTAGAGTGACCAGTTTTATATATTATAAACCTGGTTTCCAAAGATTCAGGAAGTCAGTAACATCTATAATGTTTTATTTCATTTCTTTTCTGCAAGAAACCAAGCACTTTAAAGTCCTAAGGGTATTTCTGCTAACTTATGGTAAATAGCAATGTTTCCTAGCAGACAGTTGGGTTTGGAAGTTTCAGTAATTATATTCAAACAAAAAAAAGTTTTCTCATCAGGATTCATCCAAAGACAAATAAAAAAATAGATAAATGATTTAAAAAGTAAGACAAGTAAATATATGCTTTGATATCAGCAAATACAAAAAATAGGATTAGTAACACTTAGGAGTCGTCTTCATAGAAAAAGTCCTATGTCAGAAGCTCTGCCAAGGCTTGAAGAAATAATATTAACCTCAAGGCTGGAAGGGACTTTATCAGTGATTGTTGGATGTTGTTTTAGTCCAGTGACTCTGAGAAGCAGACACCAAGACAGGATCAGACATGCAAGAGATATATTTGGGGGGAAATCCCACGGGGCAACGGTTGGGGTGGGGGGAGCCGCAGGAGGCTGGGATTGCTGACAGACCACAATGCAGGGTTGACCCTTTAAAGAAAGAGAGAGAGAAAGAGAGAGAGAATTTAGACAGCAATGCAATGGGAGTCCTCAAGCCAAAGTCACCATCACAAGAATCAGTCACGTATCTTATAGAAGGGGATCTGTCCTACCCAGCCACTGGCTGGAAGCAGGCTGTGGGAAGTGTGACCTCTGTGTGAACAAGGTGTTGGATTCAGAGCTGGAGTTGAACGTTAATTACCCTCCCCTCCCATCCACACAGCAGGACATCTGAGAGACACATTTTGATGGCTGCCACAGATGAATTATATACTTTTTTTAAAAGTTCTCCCTCTCCTTCTGTGCTCTCTCTCAAATAAATAAATATCTTTAAGAAGTGGGGAGGGGAAGGGAGCCTGGGCGGCTCAGTCATTAAGCCTTTGTTTGGCTCAGGTCATGATCTGTTCAGGGTCCAGGGATCCAGAGGCCCTGGCATCAGGCTCTCTGCTCAACAGGAGTCTGCTTCTCCCTCTCACACTCCCTCTGTGTTCTCTCTCTCTCTCTCAAATAAACAAAATCTTTTAAAAAATTAAAAAGTATAGTTATAAAATTAATACTTATTGAGCACCTACCCCGGGTGCTCTAAACAATACCTAACTCATCTTTGTACTCTCCTTTCATAATGCAGCTGTCAAGCATTCCTCTAAAAGTTCACATGTAGAATAAGTACTATTATTATCCACATTTTGGCCATAAGGAAACTAAAGCACAGAGAGGTTAAGTAACTTCTTCAAAATCACACAGCTACCCAAACTACATAGAGTACTGTCAATAAAAGTCTCCCAAATGGTTTATTTTTGTAAGTCATGTTCCTCATTGCCTGCCACTGAGAGATGAGTCCAGTGGCAAGAGGGAACTGGAATTTTACTATTCCCTGATCCATCCATCTTAGGATGCCCCCTCCTGGCAGAAATGTTAAATTAAGCCTATCACATAGGTCTATGTGATAGGGAGCCTCAATTTTGGAGTTGCTCAAGGTATTGACAGCACGGAGTTTTACAGTATGAACTCTGTGGCATCAGACTGCTGCATTAGAATTCTGCCTTCCTGATTACTAACTACTTTTTTAAAATCTTTATGCTGCAGTTTCCTCATCTATCAAATGAAGATAACAGTTAAAATTATTGGGGCACCTTGGTGGCTCAGTAGGTTTAGCGTCTAACTCTTGGTTTTGGCTCTAGTCATGATCTTGGGGTCATGGGATCGAGCCCCGCATCAGGCTTCCTGCTCAGCGGGAAGCTTGCTTCTCCCTCTCTCACTCCGCCTTCTTGTGTTCCCTCTCTTGCTATGTCTCTCTCTGTCAAATAAATAAATAAATACCTTAAAAAAAAAAAGTTACCATCATGTGCGTTAATATATGTAAAGCACTTAAAATGTTACCTGGTACATAGTAAGAGCTTAATTCTTTTTTTTTTTTTAGTGCCTAATTAAGTCTTAATTGTTACTGTTAGCTGGTCACATTTGGGGTACCTGTACCCTAAAATTAGATTATTCACATTCTATTTAACATATCTTTTTGTATTAAGTGTGTCATTGTAAAAGGGAGGTATACAATGATGAGTAAAATACAATTCCTGTTCTCAGGAAACTTACTTGCAACTAATGAACTGTGAAAGAGCTCCATTTCTAACAAGGAAGCAAGGATCACTGCCCTTTATGGGCAAATAAGCATTCTGGTTTGTCTATTTGTATCTTCTTGGTGAAGAGGGCAAAACAGACTATGGTTTTGAATCCTGGCATTGCTACACATCATCACCTATGTGACTTCATACAAAATTAATTAGCCTTTCTAAGCTTAATTTCCTTATTTGTAAAATGAGATGATATTAATAACTACCAAATGAGATTAACGATACCTACTTTGTGTAGCGGTTGTGAAGAACAAATCAGATAAGGTACAGTGCTAAGCATATATAAAATGCTTAAAAATTACAGCTTAAAAAAACTATCCAATTTACTGTAATTCCTCAAAGAGTATAGCCTCCAAAGGAGAAAGACCATCTCTGATTTTCTAAAGTTATCTATTATGTCAACCTAATACCAAACTTAGTGAGAATAAGCAGTTTCCATGGAAACAGAAGAGGTAACTTGGAGCCTGAGTGAAAGCATGCACCTCACCAAATTAGGTGGAGTCAAAAATAAACCTCACACCCTCGTGCTTATACTCAGGTCAGCACGTAGGTGGTGTGTTTTGCAAACCTGGGACCAGAACAGGCTGCCCTTCGGCTCTAGGGAGCTTTCCACACCCAACCAGATACACAAACACACCTCAGCCTCTGGCAGAAGCTTCCAATAAGTAGATTTCATAAGGCTGGAAATCTTTCAAGGGTTCAATACTTATTTCATCTCCTTACCAGGCTCTCCTCTCCCTATTCAGCCCTCGGCATTGACACAATTTCTATCATTACATTCTGATGACTGCAGGCATGAACATCACTGAGCTGATTCTGTAATTATGATCTGAAGATCCTAAGCCATTTCAGAGCATGATTACAGGTTCATAATCCACAAAGTCAGCAGAGGAATGGATCCATTTACCCAACTGACGAAAGATCGTCTTCTTTACTGATAGTCAAAAAGGCAAATATAAGGCCTGGCTAGCAGACAGAAAGGGAAATCTATAGATATTCATTGAATAGATATTCCTATAATTTCTACCATAATACTAAAAAGAGGTCTTCTGACATACATACCAAGGGGGTACTTAGCTTTGGCTTTTCTGTTCCTGTTCCTGCAATTTTCTTTCCTCTATATGTATTTTCTTCTCTAGGCCTATACAGGCAAGTGACTTTATAATTTATAAAAGAAAAAAAAAGATAAACCCTCTAAGGTGTTTAAATTTTGAAAACCAGGAAATATTTTCTTAAATTAATCTATAAAGAGTGGTTTTTCAATGGTCCTTAGATTGAGGGTGAATACTTCAAAACAGCATCCCTATAAAAGTGACCAAACTGTAATGGATAGGGGTTGTTCTCAGCTAAAGACAAATGCATTTCTGCAGAGTTGCATGAGTTGATGAACCATGAGGAAGCCAGTGAGTTGTATGACCCTGTTTAGGGCAGCATGACTGTCCAGATGCTGAATGGGACAAGGGGTTAAGAGACTTAAATGTGCAACAGAGCCTGAAGAAGCACTTGCCCAGGGCTCAGATGTTAGGTGGATAGGTGGACATTGAAGCTTTGTGAATCAACTTGAGACTCCGATTTTCTTTGTAGATTCATTATCAACATTGCCACTTAATTAGTCCTCCTTAAAAAGCCACTACGGAGGGACCACCAACTTCTATTTACCAAAGCAGTAGTGTATTAAACATGCCAAGACTCTGAGGTACATTACTTAAACAATAAACACCCAAGAGACTGAACAATGGACTAGAATTTTCAAATATTTTATAGATTCACTGAGTAATGGAGTAAATAAAATCTTTTGCAAAAGTTGTTTGCTAGACATTGCTATTATTCATCTGATATGAAGTTATCTGTGATATAACTATGCCCTTTGACTAATTAATGGATGTAGTCAATTAATCTCTCTCTACTTATACATATATGCACATATATGTACCCACATACAAGTATATGCATATATGTGTGTGTATATATCCACATATAGATCTCCACATATGTGTGTGTGTATATATATATGTGGGTATATATATATATGTGTGTGTGTGTGTGTGTGTATATATGTGTGTGTGTATATATATACCTCTTACCACATATATAGCTTTATTACCACATATATATACCTCTTTCCATATATATAGCTTTAGAAAACCAAATAGCCCTTAAACTTGGTAAAAAGATGCTCAGTTGCATAAAGGAAATGTACTTTAAATCTAGCATGGGACTAATTACCACTTAACAGGTTGAAATCATTCAAAAATTTGACATTTTGTTGAAAAGACTATGGGGAGACAGACATTCTTACATTGCTGGTGGCAATGCAAAATGGTACAACCTCTACGGAGGGCAATTTGGTAATATCCAACAATATTTAAAAATGCATATTCCCGGGGCGCCTGGGTGGCTCAGTGGGTTAAGCCACTGCCTTCGGCTCGGGTCATGATCTCAGGGTCCTGGGATCGAGCCCCGCATCGGGCTCTCTGCTCAGCAGGGAGCCTGCTTCCTCCTCTCTCTCTGCCTGCCTCTCTGCCTACTTGTGATCTCTCTCTGTCAAATAAATAAATAAAATCTTTAAAAAAAAAAAAAAAAAAATGCATATTCCCCTGACCTACCAATTCTACTTTCTCAAATTTGTCTTTGCAGATATACTAGTAAAGGAACAAAATTGCACATTATTCAATGGGGTATTTTTAGTGATAGCAAAAGGCTAAAAATAACCTGTCTACCAAGAGAGAATTGGTTAAATTATTTAAATACTATGTAGCTAAAAAAATTTTTTTTAAAGAAGGAAGCTTTCTAAGACTGACATCTCACTCTAAGATCTATTAAATGAGAAAAGTGTGCACTATACTCTCCCTTATGTACATAATAAACGAATCTGGAAGGATACACAGGAAACCAGTAGTAGTGGTTACTGCTATAGCGCTAAGGGTGGAGAAAAACTGGCAGATGAGGGAAGGGCGGGGGAGGAGACTTCACCATAAACTTCTTTATATTTTTAATCCAATTTCCGTAGTACCAATTAAAAAATTTAAACTAGAATTGTTTTTCATTTAAAAAATGTTATAGTGTGGGGCACCTGGGTGGCTCAGCGGGTTAAAGCCTCTGCTTTCAGCTCAGGTCACGATCCCAGGGTCCTGGGATCGAGCCCCGCATTGGGCTCTCTGCTCGGCAGGGAGCCTGCTTCTCCCTCTCTCTCTCTGCTTGCCTCTCTGCCTACTTGTGTTCTCTGTCTGCCAAATAAATAAATAAAATCTTTTAAAAAATGTTATAGTGTATCCAAACTATTAAATATTATTCAGTGATAAAAAGAAATGTGTTATCAAGCCAGGAAAAGACATGGAGGGCCTGAAATGCATACTGCTAAGAAAACAAGCCAGTCTGAAAAGGTTCCATCCTGTATGATTCCAACTGTATGACATTCTGGAAAAGTAAAACTTCACAGACAGTAAAAAGGATCAGTGGATGCCAAGGGTTAGGGGGCAGGAGGAAGAATGAATGGGTAGAGCACAGAGGATTTTTAGGGCAGTGAAGCTATTCTGCATGATACTATAATGGCAGGTACATGACATGGAGAATTCAAAACCCATAGAATTGTACGACACAAAGAGTGATCCCTAATGTAAAGCATGAACTTCGTTAATAATAATGTATGAATATTGATTCATCAGTTGTAAGAAATGTACTACCTTAATGGCAGGTGTTAATCATAGGGGAAACTGAGTGAGCGGTAGAGAGTAGATGGGAACAGCTCTATGATAGCTGCTCGATTTTATGTAAACTTAAAATTCCTCTTAAACAAATAAAGTCTGTGATTGTTTTTAAATGTATGTGCATAGTTGTATGTATATATACACACACACATATACATCCTCTTTTCATCCAGCAAAGGCCTTACACATCGAAGGTGGTCAATAAAGTACTACAGCTACTGCCTCAGAGGTCAAGAGCTCAAGCTCTGGAATGGGCAGATTAGCTCCTGATTCCAGCTCTACCATTTTCTAGCTGTGTGGCCTTATTTATCCAAGTCACCTCTTCAGCCTCGGTTTCTCCATCTGCAAAATGGAGGAAAAGCACAGTATTTCCTCCTAGGGCTGTTGTGACGATCAATTTTAAAAGTGCACATAAAATGCTTGGCATTGTGCCTAATGTAAAAGAAATGCTCAAACATGTTAGCGGCCGCTGTAACGGGAAAATGATGGTTCAGAGTGACTGATTTGGCACTTCGGGTTCCAAGGTTACTCCACCACCAGGATGATCTATAATATTCCAAAAGGGCCCCCAAATTCTCAACTCCAACCTATCCCACTTCGAACACAATCCACATTGCCTGAGCCCGTACACCTCAGACGCCCTTTGACCCCCAACGCCGTTTTCCCCCTGGCTCGGCCTTGCACTTCCAGGCCCCGGAATGCCCGCCCCCCCAACCCCGCCCTTCCCGGCCCCTCCCTATTCCACCCCGACCCCCGTTCCCACTCAGCCCCCTCCCCTCCTCCTCCCCAGACCCGGGCCTAATCGTCGGCACTTCTTTCCTTCTGCGAAGCTGAAGGAACTCCTACCCAGATACTCGTAGTCCGGTAGGGCTAGGCGCTCGGGACTCAGCATCCTTGGACCAGGGTAGCTTCCAAGCTCTAGCACTCCGGCTTCCGGAACCCAGGTCGCCGGCTCTCTTCCGTTGCCACGGCAACCACGCGGCGGGAGGAGGCGGGAGGTGGAGGGGGTGTCACGCAAACAGTCTCCGTATCGCAACCCCAAGCTGGCCACACCGGTTCCGGCAGCCGTCGCTTCACGGCGGTTGAGGTTTCTTAGGACTGCCATTCTTGAGGAGTTGGTTTTAGAGGAATTTGAGGTGGAGCATTCTTTGGAATCTCTCACATTTCCCGGTGTCGAAAAATTACTGCGAGCCCTCCGCAGGCGCAATTTCTGAATTTCATAACTACGATTCCTACTTTGTACAGCTGTTACCCTAACTCACAATAATAGCTCCCACCCCTAAATTCCCACAAACACTCAATGTCCCATGACCTATTTTTATCTCTTTATTATTTACTGTCTGAAATTGCTACCAAGTGCTTTTCACAGGCGTGTGTTTTGGCTGCTCTGTGAGGTCAGAGATGTATCCTTTCTGCCCATGTCCAGGCTGGACACGCAGAAGGTGGTTATTAAATCCTCTACGAGTTCTTTGACATTTCCTCTCAAATTCCTCTTTATCTTTAGTCCCTCCTTCTACCCCTATCCCTTACTATTTGATACCCTTCCCAAGTGTCTTTCTTTTTTCCTAACAAGACACTTCATTTCTTGAGGGGATGGGGAACACAAGCGAGGGCACAATTGGATTTGTTTTTTTTCTTCATATGCCTCATTGCTCACTTCTCTTTTAAGAAGGCAGGGTATTAATTGGTTTTTGACTTCCCAGATCTCCAGATTATTCTTTTTGTTCTCACTCCCCACAACGGGTTAGTGATCTGTAGTTCCTGTTACAGTTGAAACCTACTAGAAAAAGCTACTCTATCCTCGCTTTTTAAGTTGGTTCCCGCAAAGTGAGATTTTTGTGAAAAGAACCAGAAAGAAGGAGTAAAAACAGGAAGGAAAAAAGAAAGAAATGAAGGAAGGAAGAAAAGGAAAATCATGCTATCAGAGGAATGACTGTGAAACCAGTGGACCACCTACACTGGGAAGAAAGGGAAAGAGGAGCTTCTTCTCTTTGTGTCCATGGTCTATTCTTAGTCTTCTCCGGCAGGAGCTTCAAACCTCCTAATTCTCCCTTTGCCTTAAAATTGTATATGTCTTATTTCTAGGCTCCCATGAGTCACTCTGAGTTTGGATGTGGTAAGGATAAAGGGACAGAGCCGAACTAGAAGCAGCATTTATCTCGAGGTAATGAATTTACTAATTTGGTATTTAATGCCAAGTCCTGCAAATATGATAAAAATATTTGCTTTCTTCCCCCCTTTTTTTCCTCCGTTCTTGCCTCCCGCACCATCCCATTGCTGCCCTTGCCCTCGTCCCAGTGCTGCTTGAGGGTGTGGAAGTTTCATAACTTTCATACACCTGTGGCTTATTACTATATTATTAATAAAATAATGGGATAGTAATTATTAAGGACTACAATTTCATTTTATTTCCAAGCAACCTGAAGCTATTTGCAGATCATTTTATTTGTCCTCATAAAAACTTTCTAAGGCACTTCCTTTTTTAAAGCAGGGAAACTGAGGAACAGGTCAGGAAAATGACTTGTCTAGCATCATCCAGCCAATTGGTGGGAGAGCTAGAACTGGATCTCAACTATCCCAGCCTCCAGGCTAGTGGTCTGACCACTAAACCACACAGCCTCTTTTTTTAGGGTTTGTTGGCTTGGTTTTTATTTATTTATTTTTACATTTGCTCTGCCCTGCCAGCAACTAGAAGCTCCCAGATAAAAGAAGAGAATTTCAAGTCCAGGCTGAACATTCGACATCCTCTTATTTGTGGGGCATTATCCTGAGACTTGGAGGGTGCTGCTGCTGGGATCTGTGTGGTGGAGCTGGGAACCAGCCCCAAGAATATAGCTTTGTTTGGGCATTAACCCATTTGCGGTTATAATAATGATAAGTTTCAGCACCAGTGGCGCCCGACTGTTAATGACTCAAAGA
The DNA here is from genome assembly GCF_963455335.1 of Martes martes. NCBI lineage: Eukaryota > Metazoa > Chordata > Mammalia > Carnivora > Mustelidae > Martes > Martes martes. Next base: position 19,034,296 of record NC_137898.1, read on the forward strand.
AAACTAAATAAGAACAAGATGTCATCTCTGGAGCAATTTGTAGCTTTTTCCTACAGCTCCATCCCTTCCATAAAAATCCTAAGGACCCATATATTTAAAGTCAGTCTTCCACTCTTAATGTCTTCAGCAGTCTATTGAGGAAGAAAAGGGTAGGAGGTTGCTAGACTAAGGCTTCAAGAAAATTTGAGGTTGCACAGAAATAACAGGTAGCCTTACTGGGGTTAGAATTACTGACTGCTTGCATTTTTCTTCTTTATACTTTTATATAGTCTCAAAATTTTCTATAATAAGCATGTATTATAACTTGAAAACAAACAATAAATGACATGAAAGTCTTTATTTTTTTAAGATTTTTTTTGTTTGTTTATTCATTTGAGAGAGATACAGAGACAGAGAGAGCACAAGTAGTGGGAGAGGCAGAGGGAGAGGGAAAAACAGACTCTCTGCTGAGCTGGGAGCCCGACGTGGGGCTCGATCCCAGGACCTGGAGATCATGACCCGAGCCAAAGGCAGATGCTCAACCACCTGAGCCACCCAGGCGCCCCTTGAAAGTCTTTAAAAATATACATATTTTTAAGTAGGCTCCATGGGCCCAGCCAGTATAGATCCCAATACAGTGTTTAAACTTACAATCCTGTGCTCAAGACCTGAGCTGAGATCAAGATCTGGATGCTGTGGTGCCCGGGTGGCTCAGTTGGCTAAGCAGCTTCCTGCAGCTCAGGTCATGGCCCCAGGGTCCTGGAATAGATTCCCATGTCCGGCTCGCTGCTCAGCGGGGAGCCTGCTTCTCCTTCTCCCCTCCTTGTGCTCTCTCTCTCTCTCTCTGGCAGATGAAGAAGTAAAATCTTAAAAAAAAAAAAAAGAGAGAGAGAGTTGGATGCCTAACTGACAGAGCCACCCAGGGACCCCTCTTTAAAATATTTTTAAAGCAGAAGTGATGACCTTCCAGACAGTATTTGTTTTTCCCAAGAAGGAACAGCAACTTTTAGATTTCTCTTCTGCCACAGAGTACATGATAACAGATTTTCGCCACACCTCAGTGGCAGAGGAAACCTCTTTAGTGAAACATACACAACATGGGTCTTAAGAAGAGTGGAAATAGGGGCGCCTGGGTGGCTCAGTGGGTTAAAGCCTCTGTCTTTGGCTCTGGTCATGATCCCCGGGTCCTGGGATCAAGCCCCGCATCGAGCCCCGCATCGAGCCCCGCATCGGGCCCCGCATCGGGCCCCGCATCGGACCCCGCATCGGGCTTTCTGCTCAGCAGGGAGCCTGCTTCCCTTCCTCTCTCTCTGCCTACCTCTCTGCCTACTTGTGATCTCTGTCAGCCAAACAAGTAAATAAAATCTTAAAAAAAAAAAAAAGAGTAGAAATAACGAGCGATGTTAGAGACAGGTGTAATTGTGACCCCCTTGAATGTTAAGGAAAGAAAAAAATGTCGCTTTCAATTTAGATAGGTTTTCAGATTCTCAAATTACTATAACGTATTTCTGAAAATGTTATCTAAACAAATAATCATCCAGGTAAACAACTAAGTCAGAAGACAACGCCACAATTCTGAATATAAACAAGTGATATAAAATTGGTCAAAGCATAGTGAAGGCGTGAGATGTGAAAGTCATTACTACAACACAAGAACAGAAACATCAAGCTCAAAGCAATCAGAAAAACATCCAGAAGAGAGGCTATGTGGAGACATCAGTTTATCAGATTATAATTCCTAATTATAAGGAGAAAGTTAATAGACATTTCTAGCTTTGGAGAGGACCTATGAAGAGATTGTTAGGGAAGAAATTTCTCCCTGGAATTGAAAACTCCAGAAAAGCAAACATAAAGATACTAAATAGTTTTAAACTTCAAGGAAACAATAAGGAAAGAAAAAAATGCAGGCTGAATTATTGCTGCAAAATAGGTTCAAGAAACTAGGACAAGCTTTTATCGACTCATCAAGCAGAAAAGATGCTAAGGGCAAAGTAGCTACTAAGAAATGCAGGTCATGAAATTCATGCTGAGCTCCTGGGCTCTTCTTAAAAGACTTATCTTCCATGAAAGCAAAGCAGAAACTAAGTGTGATGCCAGTGTATGGGATTAACATGTTTAAAGTAAAAAATGCTATTTACAGACAAGTCATTTTGAACTGCTACAAGCCAACAACCCAGAGATCTGGGAGAATTTGCAAAGAAAAAAGAAAATGTTCACAAACTCTTAGACAGTTAAAAATAACTAAAGCATTACAAGAAAGTGGTTAAGAGGACATGGCTTAAATTGAACCAGAGCTCAAAGGTGATTATAGACTTGTACCTTCTTGTTATATTATATTTTCAAATGCTGTAGAAAGAGTTGGGAATTATACTTTCATATAGTTTGAAAGGGAAAAGGATTTTCTGATTCTTCTTGGTAGCCCACAAAAATTAGCTCTGCCTTCTTCTGTCCTCAAGTATACACCTTGATAAACATTTATGTCGTTAAAAAAATTCTTTGAACTCTCCTACTGGCTTGTGAGTTCCTTGAAGGCAGAGACAGTGTTCATTCATCTTTAAATTTCTAATGTCTAATAGAATAAAGGCTTGTTAAATAGATTTTTCCCCCTCTAGATTAAAAGCCTAGAAAATGAAGGCCATCCAATCCATGGGATTTATGGTTGCCTCATAGGAACCAATTCATGAAATAAATTCATTAAACAAAAAGGCCAGCAAAACACAAGACTTAATTGAGAAGAGCATTAAAAATCAAATAGAGGGGTGCCTGGTTGGCTCAGTTGGAAGAACATGCGACTCTTGATCTTGGGGTCATGAGTGTGAGCCCCATGTTGGGTGGAGATTACTTAAATAAATAAACGTTAGAAAAAAAAATCAAACAGAAAGCATTGGCATATCCTTCCTAGCTCTAAATACTGTGTGTAAGAGATCACCATATGTTAAGAAATGCCCAGGAAAAAAAGCAACTAGCTCAAGAAAAGGCATACAGATTATGCTGCAACAGATTAGTTCAGGAGGATGAGAGGAAATATACTAGGAATCATTAAATAAACTTGGGATATGATTTGGAACTTCCCAAACTTTAGAATCTTAGGACTAAAAGCTTCAGTCTCTATGTCTATTCTTTTCCTTCGAGCCATCTCTAGATTGTGACAAGAGTGTATTATTCTAAAACTCAAATCTGACCACATTACTTCCTTACTTTAAAAGCATTGCTGACTCACCATTACTAGGATGAAGCAAAATTCCTAAGCATGCAGACAATGTACATCCCTTCACAGTCTGATCCCAACCTACCTTTCCAACCACCTTGCCTACATACTTAATACTCCAGCCATACTTTCCTACTCATTATTCCCAAACACACTGAACTCTTTCCCACCACCTTGCTTTGGTATAACTTCTTCTTTCTGCCTAGAATGTACCTCTCCCACATTTTCTGCCTAGTAAACTCTTACACATCCTATAAGACCTAAGCTAAATGCCCTGACCCTGGGAAATCTTATCTAACTTCCTAAATAAAATAGGATAAAGGCCATGAGGGAGAACAGGCAACTTTACGATGATAAGATGATAAGATGAGGTTTTGCTGAGGCTGGGATGCTGAGCTCAAACTAGCCTTGGAAGGGTCTGGGGAAACAGTATTTTAAGTTAAAAAAAAAAAAAAAAGGCAGCTCATGCAAAAATTGGAAGAAATGCTAGCATGTTGCAGAGCTGGAAGAAAGCCAGTGTGGCCAGAGCAGAATGAATAAGGGGAGAAGTGGTCAAAGTAGCAGGCAGATTCCAGGTTATGAAGGACCTTGAAGTCCACATGAGAAGCATGGATATTATTCCAAGTGCAATAGGAAACCATCAGAAGGTTTTAAGTCCAATAAAGACACGACCTGATTTATGTTTCTTAAGTCACTCTGGTTGCTGTACGTGTAGAGAATGAATAACAAAAGGGCAAGTGTGAAAACAAAGAGACCACTTGTGGGCTCCTGGGTGGCTCAGTTGGTTAAGCAACTGCCTTTGGCTCAGGTCATGATCCTGGAGTCCTGGGATTGAGTCCCACATCGGGCTCCCAGCTCCATGGGGAGTCCGCTTCTCCCTCTGACCTTCTCCCCTCTCATGCTCTCTCTCACTCTTTCTCTCTCTCTCAAATAAATAAAATCTTCAAAAAAAAAAAAAAAGAGAGAGAGAGACCACTTGCATAGTTGCTTGATTCATGTTTGTTATTAAATGTGTTTATTATTCATGTTTGTTATTAAATGTGTTTATTCATTGCTCCGTTTGTGTATCCACCATTCTAAATTTATCTTTGCTGCTGAAATAAACAAGATATACTGAGATATTTGCTGCAAAGGCTCTACTTACATATGCCAGATGTGTGACTATCAAGCTTTCAGGAGATAGAAATATGTGTAGAAAATCTTGCTTTCCAGGGTGTGCCCCAAGTTAGGCCAGAGAACTGAATCAGCCATTGTACCCCAGCCCCTGATGTGAGTACCACTGCTGTACTGGAACATGAAAAGCACTAGAAATGGTGGTGTGAAGCGTTGGTGATTCAAGAAAATGCCAATCAAACTCTTTCCTTATACTTTCATTTTTTTTCCCCACTCCCCAGTAGTAGGCCCCTGGACTTAGATAACAGCATCCACTGCTAAAAGTTAATGATACTTTCCCATAAGTCCTCTGGACTCTTTCCTGGATCAGGGCCTCTGCAAATGCTGTTCCTTCTGCCTTCTGCCCCCACTCCCAGCCTGATGACTCTTGCTCGGCTTAGGTGTCAGTGTCTCAGCCAGGCCTTCCTTGAGTCCCCAAATCGAAATCAAGTCTTTCCTTTCACAGATCTCAGTAATTTTCCTTGACTGTCCCTATCATTTATCACTTGAAATTCATTCGTGGGATCATTCTTTCGATGCCTCTGCATACCTGTGTGTCCATCCAAACCCAACTGTCAGACGGTAAGTTCCAGGAACCCAATATATTTGTTTACAACTGCCTCTACCTTGCCTGGAACATAATATGCCCTTGATAAATACTTACCAAGTGAACAAATACTGGAAATAGGCCTCCTTACGCAGAAGTGGCAGGTGTAGGACTTCTTTAGCTCCTTTAGCTGTGCTTTTTCTTGTTTTTCTTTCTACAGCTTTAAGAACTCTTCCCTCCGCCCATGCTGTGTTAACAAGAAGGTGATTCTGGAGAGTAGATGCAGCAATTCTTTGCAGACTCACATTAACCTTTTTTTTTTTTTTAAGATTTATTTATTTATGTGAGCACAAGTGTGAGGGGCAGTGGAAGAGGGAGCGGAAATCTCAAGCAGACTTTGTGCTGAGCTTGGAGCCTGACATGGGGCTCCATCTTACAACCCTGAGGTCACGACCTGAGCCAAAATCGAGAGTCAGACACTCAACTGTCTGAGCCACCCAGGCTCCCCTCATGTTCTTAATCTTTTAAAGCAGGGTCTCCCAACCTCAGCACTATTAAAATGTGGGGCTGGATAATTCTTGATTATATCATTCTTTGCGGGGAGGATGTCCTGCTCATGGGAGGTTGTTTCCCAGCATCCCTGGAGTCAACCCGTTCATTGCCAATAGCACCCTCTCCCAAAACTGTCTACTGGGACTGCCCCATGTCTGCGAAATCACTCCTGATTGAGAACCACTGTTTTAAAGTGTAAAACTTCAGGCCTTTTACTCTTTCAGATGGATTATGTCTAGAAATTCAGGTTGCTGAATGACGCCTAGGTTATAAGAGAATTATTCCAATCCAGCTGGATCAAAATAGTGCCCATTTCTATCTGGTTTCTGTAGCACTCCCTGTGTTTCCTTTGAAAAGGCCATTAGTGATGGTCTAATTCAGGGCAATATTCTGATCTTGGAAACTCAGTTCCCTGGTCTGTCCTAGAAGGATGAAGGAAGGGGTGGTGTTTCTGAGGAAACTAATGCCTCTGGGACCCCTTTGGAATTGGCAAATTTTCTAGGGGCATGTCCCAAAGGACAATAAAAGGGAGACAAACAGCCCATTCTGGCATGCTTTTCAGGATCTCTCACTCCAAACAAGAAAGTCTGAGAGGCCTGGTAAAAATAAATATGGCTTAGCACTCCTGGCATAAGAGCAGTTTCTGACAGCCAAGACTTAACTCACCCTAGGGGGTGACCCAGGCAGGGACTATGCACGAAGTTCGTTTCTACCCATTGATATTCCCAATGACTCACAGCAGCCAGAGATGGCTCTGTGCACCAGAACCGCACTGAGCCACGGAGGAGGCGGCCTTGGGATGCACACACAAAATGCAGTCTCTTGAGCCTGAGTCAGACAGAGACAGCCAGCTTCCCCCTTCCTCCTCAATCCCAGAAAAACAACATAAATCATGCCTTCTGGAAGGAAACCTATCCTTCGCATACAGATGTTTATAAATTCTTAATCCCCTGACATTGAAAGTATGGTGACTGCCTGTCCTGGATTTTTGGGACAAATGTATTCATTATACCACATGTCCTTTGTTTTCGTATGGAAAAAAATGTGGTCTCCAGAATCGTAAGATCTTTCTCAACAGGTCAAAAAGCATAGACAGCATATATTGAAACCCTGAGACCAGCCAAGGCCACATCACAAACATTGTGGGGGGGGGGGGTGAGGGAAATGGGTGTTAGAATCAGCTTCTACTCTTCACTTCTTTCTCCTTGGATTTTAGGCTAATGTGACGTAGGTCATCAAGGTCGACTGTCTTTCCTAGCAGTAGGATCCTGTAAAACTGACCTGACTCGACTGCCGCCTTCAGTCAGCAAGAAGAACTACACACAGAGAAAATGCCTCAGCATTAGTTACCGTGGTGATGCTGGTTCAACCACATTTCACCTGTGCAAAAATTTCAGGCAGAACAGTATAAAGAAGTACCAGCTAAAGGAGTTAACACTTCCCTTGTTGCAAAGTTCACATTAGCTTTGGTCAAAGATGATGATTTGAAGGGAAAACCTTGGCAACATTGAAAACAAGCAAGGATGAAATGCCAACCTAGCCATTGGAGAAATCTAATATCCACTTTGCACGATACCACATTGCTTTTCCCTCGGCTGACATGGAGCATTTGGGTCTTCTGGACTCTATTTACTTGCAAGAAAAACGTGGTTTAATGAGATTGCAGAAGACCCAAAGTTGGGGAATGTTGGCATACCAGCTTGGAGGGAAAATTGATAAGAAGACTCTAAGGAAGCTGGGGGCTTGGACAAAAGTAACAAGACAAGATTCATCAAAAAAAAAAAAAAACAAATTAACTCATATTATTAATACACTCTGAAGAGAGCACAGGCCATGAAGTTAAGACAAGAGAGGAGTTTAAAACTTTCTGCAGTAAGGGGAAAGTTAAATGCTGCTGTAAGGCCCTACAGACGGAAGCCCAGAGGAGGCTCCGGTCTCTGGGAAAGTGCAACTCCAAGGAAAGACTTACTTCCTTACCCCCTTCCTTCCTTGCCAGGATCAGAAAGTCAAAGAAAGTGAAGAGGCTAACAACGCTGATTTACAAAGACAGCAAGGAGGAACTATGTCTGGGTCAATTCTGGACGTCTGAGCTGGGGCGACAGGACCCAGACAACCACCTCAGGAAATGAGTAAATGAAAAGGGGAGGTCGTGGAATTATTTAGCCCTAGAACAACGCTGCCTAGACCGGAGTAGGGGTGGAGCAAGACGAAAATCTCAGAAAAGGAATTTTGACAGTGAGAATGCTAGTTAAGATACAGCCCTCCAGGCCCCCTGATGTCCCTTGTTTGATGTTAATAAAGACCTAGGAGGATTATGCATTAGCAAGCTTTGCGTATTCTGAGACATCAATAAAGTCTGGACTTGGGGCTGGTAGGGGGGCCGGGGTCACGTCCAGGCGACTTGGGTCAGCCCGGGTGCTCCTCTCTGGCACAGAGTAGAGGGAGAGGGATCGAGAGTTGCCGCTGTGATAATGTTTTAAGTCAGGGACATTTGAGCAGTAGTAGTGGGGACACGGAGGGGGGCTCTCTAGAGGACGAGGAATGTGGGGGCGGCCTGAAGAGGAGCCCGGCCAGCGCAGGAGGCGCTGGCGGGTGGGGGCCGGGGACCGGGGGGCGGGGGCCGAGGGCGGGAAGGGGCCGGCCCGGCGCTGGGGGCGGGACCAGGCGCGGTGGCGGTGGCGGGGGCTGCGGCGCGGGGGGCGGGGCGGCCTGGCCCGGGACACCCCCTCCCGGTCCCCTGGCGGGGCGGCTTCGACTCCGGCAGCACTGGAGGCAGCAGCGGCCGGAGGGCGACTTGCGGGGCGCGCCCGCCCGCCGCGGACCGGGACGCTCCCCCCTCCGGGACCCTGTGCCGACTCCCTCCGCCGCGCTGTCCCGCGGGAGCCGGCGGGACCCCCGGCCGACAGGGAGCGCCGGCGGCGGCCGCGGCACCATGAGGCGGCCGTGGGGCGCGCTGCTGCTTGGCGCCCTGCTCTGCGCACACGGTAAGCGGCGCCGCGGTGCCCGCGCCGCCCGGCCCGCCGGGAAAGTTTGTCCGTGGGTCCGGCCGCTGCAGGACTCACCTCCCGCAAACCGGGCGGCGCGGGCTGGGGCCTGAGACCCCGCGCCCTCTCTCCAAGCAGCAGCCCTGAGCGTGCGTGCGGGGGAGAGGAGCAGGAGCTCCCCCAGCTCTTCCAGCCCGAGAGCGGCGGCCGTGGAGGCGCTCCGCGCCTCGGATCTGGGCCGGGCTCCGGGAAGCTCTGAGGCTCCCGCTCGCCTTCCCTCGCTGCTCTTTGAAGAACTAGGGGCTGCTTCCCTTCCAGGTTAAGACAGGGTCTCTGCGTCCTTGGTGCGAATGAATGTGTGCGAAGAAAGGGAGGCGGGCAAGGATGGTCGCTAAACCATAAATTGTAAAAAGCCCTCTTTGCAGGGACAGGGGGTCTCGGGCGGATTTCGGAGCTGAGCTCCAGTAGAATCGGAATGCTTGGGTTCTGGGGATTCCTCTACTCGGGGAACAGTTAGTTCCTCCGACTCCAGACCTTGCTCCCACCGAGGGTCTTTGGGTACTGCTTGCTCGCAGCATCTCCCCTTAGTGGTGTTTTGGGTTCCCTCTCCTGGCTGCGACCAATCAGCTTCCTGCCCTGGATCCTTCCCGGGGGGGAACCGGGTTGGAAAAGGGGCAGAGGAGGGACACAGGGGAAGAAACTGCTGGAAGGCGCTGGCAGAGCCGTTCTGGCCGGAGTAGTGGGGTGGGGGGCGGGTATCGCCGAACATCAGAAGGCAGGCTCCGGGTCCGCGCGGTGACCCTCGGGGGAGCTGGACGAATGGCAGCAGAAGTGCTGCTTCATCTGCTCCTTATTAATAACTTGTTTGGTGCCCGTACGCAACTGCTGTGTGTGATTTGGGCTCCAGTGGAATCTAGTTCTCCGCAGCCGCCTAGCACCGAGGGTGTACCCCGTGATTTAGCAGCTCCCTCTAGTTTGTGCCCAAAGATCAAAGAACTTTGATCTTTGAACCCCAACCCTATTCAACTGGGGGAGATGCGAACCTTCACATTTTCGCAGCCCCGATGAGGGGGTGGTGTTCGGAATGGAGGGGTCTCTAGAACCTGGCCCGGCTTGCACCGGGTCTTTCTTTAGCGTTCTCCGGGAGCTCGTGTGGAAGTTGTGCCGATTTCGGAACTTGCCTGGCAGGGCGTGGAGATGCCTGGGCAGTCGTTTTAAAGATTGGTTTACCTCCCAAATCCAAAACAGAGTTCTCGTGTCTGTTATTTAAACTACCCGTGGGTTTTAAACAACTTTTTCCATGCCCTCTCTAACGCCGACTGAGCTCTTCCTCTCCGCGTAGTAGCCCGGCCGAGCCACGTTCCTGCTCGCACTGTGCTCTCCCCCGCCCGGGCTCTCTCCTAGAAGGTTATTTGTAGCCTCTTTGGCGTGTCGGGACAGCGGCCCTACTGGGGTAGGAATGTAGCTGCTCTTCCCACCACATGGGCCCCTTAAAGGGACAGCTATGCTTTTTGGGGGGGTTTCCCCTTTCGGGCTGCAAGAGAAGGGGATGGAACTTTCCTCTCGGCCCCCTGGAGGAAGTTTTGAAAAAGATCAAGGGAAATGGCACGGCACTGGGAAAAAAGAAAAAAAGGGGAAAAAAAAAAAAAGGCTAAAACGGATACCAACAAACCCAGAGAGGAGATTGTCGCCTTCTGCCCTAGGGAAAGGGGAGCTGGAAGGTTCTGGGCTGAGACTGTCCAAGAGAATTTTATTGCTCCAGAGCTGTCAAAAGTGCATATACTACATCTGCACTGAGAATGAAGGTAGAAAATTGCGTATATTTAATGCTTCACAGAGAAAGGATGGGAGGGTTCTTGATAACTCTTGGGTTCTTTTTAAAGATAAAAACTTTATCATTATTATTATTATTATTATTTAATCCAAGGACAAGGACAAAAACTTTCATAGAAACTTCTGAGCACGGGAGACTTCCTGTGCACATGTGTAAGGACACTTAGTGGCAGGAAGATCTAAACTTTGCCTAACTTGATACTGAACCATCCTTGGAGGTCTGGGGGAAGTAGAGGCTGGGGGGAAAGGACAGATTCATGGTTTACCAATGAGACTGACCAGTTGCTCAACCAGAAATATCACCAAGAAGCTTCCTATGTTCCAGGGGCTCATGAAGAAGACAGTGTCTTATAGTATGGATGTGATACACTAAGGTTTGGGTGCCTGGGTGGCTCAGTGGGTTAAAGCCTCTGCCTTCGGCTCGGTTCATGATCCCAGGGTCCTGGGATGGAGCCCTACGTCGGGCTCTCTGCTCAGCAGGGAGCCTGCTTCCCCCTCCCTCTGTCTCTGCCTGCCTCTCTGCCTACTTGTGATCTCTGTCAAATAAATAAATAAATAATCTTAAAAAAAAAAAACACACACACACACTAAGGTTTAAGGTGCTTACTTGGATGCTGCTAGTCCTATGGGCTTTTCCTAGAGCCTATGTGTTTGGCCTGAACCTACATAACCCTCCAATCTTAAAAGTTTTGTTAAGAAACTTGATTGCTGGTGATAGCCCTGGCTGTCTTTCTCCTGAGGGTTGAGGTGAGGCCTCAGGCAGTGCACCACTGTTGGAAGAGTAGAAACCATGTTTGTCTTGGAGATCTCCTCCAGCTAAGCAAAAAGCTGAAAATTCTGCTCAGGTGCTTAGGTAGATAGAAGGGTATTTCTGAGGTGAGTGCAAAAGAGTAGAGCTCAGAATGGTGTCCTTTCCATCTGATTGTTGTCATGGTGCTTGGTTGACCTTGTCCCTGATCTTGTTGGACTTGTGAAAGATGCTTGGCTTGTCACTGATTTTGGATTTCCTCTTCTGTCCCCTGTTGAATATCAGATAACATCTTTGGGACTGGCACAGGGTATTAAGAATGACAGGTGCAAGGGAACCAGTCTGGCTATGTCTGATACAGAACACGTTGGGCATGTCCATCTTCTGGGCCAGCAAAGAACACAGAAGGTCACAGAGGACAGAGTATTTTATAGGTCTTTGCTCACTCTTTCTACTGATTGGCTGCTACTCTTGATCCCTAAGAAGAGGAAAGATAGGAAGGATTGGCTATGTTGCTTCTCCTTTGAAGAGAAGATCAATACTAGGCACTTCCTGGGTAGGGAATTTCAGGGACCACTTTAGGAAGATTTGTCTTTTTTTTTTTTAAAGATTTTATTTATTTATTTGACAGACAGAGATCACAAGTAGGGAGAGAGGCAGGCAGAGAGAGAGGAGGAAGCAGGCTCCCCGCTGAGCAGAGAGCCTGATGTGGGGCTCAATCCCAGGACCCTGAGATCATGAGATTTGTCTTTTTTTAATGATCGGGCACATTTCATAATTATGAGACAGTTCCATGCCCTTGGTTGAGTAAGTCTGTTAGAGCGTGTTCCTGCCACAATCTCTACATTCTTTGGTGAAGCCCAGCCACAAGTTTTGCCCACAGTTGCCTAGGCGTGGGGCATCTGGACCCCAGACAGTGTCTGAATTAGCATCTCATCTTCAGCCAGGGAAGTCCTTCTCCCCTTCTCAGCATGGTGGGATTCCGTGTCCCAGGAAAGACTTCCCACTGACTGGTTGGCTGGCAGAGCCCGGGTTTGGCCCTATAAACAGCTCCAAAGAATGCCTGTGGTTGCCACTCTCCATCTAGCTTAGAGCTGACAGGCTCAGGTTCTTTCTCCCAGATACACTCAGGAGCATTCCCTAAATTGGGCTCTGCACCCATTCATTTGTTCATTCATTCAGCAAACACACATTTGCCAAGCACGAATGTTAATCACCGCGTACATAGCTCTGTGATTAAGCAGGAGAGGCATCCCTGGGTTTGAATCTTGGCTTTGGTACTTCTTGGTGACCTTATGCAAAACACTTACTCTCCCTGAACTTCAGAGTTCTTATTTATACGTAAATGAGGGGAGAGCTGGAGTAGTAATAAATTATCACATGAGACTATTATAAAAATTAAATGAGATAATAGTATATTCAAACCACTCAACACAGCCTACTCTGTTACTGCAGGCTTGGATAAATGTTAGCTGGTTTTTAGCAAATTTGCATAAGTAGATTAGAGATGGTTCTTATCTTTGGACTGTGGGAGCCAGGTAAACAGATCATTATACTGTAGTGTCCTGTGCTAAAATGGAAGGTCACCCCTTCATTTCACCTGGGTTTTTTTTGCTTTTCTCTTTTAAAGATCTTGCCCCTTCCTCCCACCCCACCTTGAAAACCTAATGAAACATAAGCATAGTTCTCCTCCTGTGCATACTTCCAGAAAGGAGATCTGTTAAGCTCTCTCTACCGCGGTCTAGGGAGCCCACGCCACCTTAGTTTTCCCGGGAGAGGTCCTGGGAGATAGGGTTTTCCTCTGGGAGCTTCCTTGTTAAAACTCTGGGATCAGGGATGAGGCCAGGCATCTCTCAGATTGCTGTGACCTGGGGTGAGAGGTGCTGGCTGAGGTCTCTTGGAGCTGGAACAGTTTAGAATTCCAAGCTCTTCCTCCCACTGGCCTGGGAAAGGAGTCAGGCCCCAGAGCTCATAAGGTAGTAATTGCCCCAATTTGGGGGCTGGGCCATTGCAGCACCGCCTTCCTTCATGACTATCGTCTTCAATCAGAAATCCTGTCAGTGTGCAGGGATAATTGATGTGGGTCTCAAGCCCATGACTCGCCCCCACCCCCAACCCCCAGCTCCTCCACCCCAGAGTTTGACCCCTGTTGTCTCTTTGTTTCTTCCTTTTAAGTCGGTGCCAGTGATGTGATGTTTTTGGGGGCTGCGGAAAGTTGACCGTAACCAAGAGCAGCCGGTAAGAAGAGCTGATTCACTGGCCTTCCTGGCGGTCTGTTGACTCCATTTTCTGTTCTGCATTTTTGATTTAGCAAGAAGCAAACATCTTAGATGCCCTTGGGCACCTCTTTACGCCCTTCCGAGCAAACTTCATTCTTTCACCGCACTTAGGCATTCCTATAGCAGAGTGGATTGAGTGTAAGCGTCCCTAACACTCCTTCCCCTGCTCATTCAGGTCTGAGTGAGGCAGGGCAGGGATCTGCCTGAGAGCCAACTGGGGAAAGCCTCGCTGGGACTTGCTGCAAGCCCTGACTTGGTCTACAGGAGCTCCCCCCCTCACCTCTGCGCAGAGCCAAGGATTGGAGCAAAGCCGGAAACAAAAGACTGGGAGCAAACCTCCCATCTGGCTGGAAGGCAGCGACACAAAGGTGCTGCTGCATAATTTATCACCAGAGGTTTTCTGGAGCAGAAAGCTCTGGGCTCAAGGCAGAGCTTTTTGGGGGGAGAGGAACCCTCCTCGAGTCTGGGTGTAGACTTAGGCAAATACTGAGTAGGATACGGGGAAAGACACCTGATCAGCACGTAAAATAAAGCTTGGAGGTCATAAGTGCCTCTCCTAGCCCAGCAGCTGCATTTCAGGCCAGGCCTACGGGGCGGGGGGTGGGTGGGGGGAGGCCCTCCGAATGTTCCTTTGCTTGGCCCCAGCCTTGGGAGCCTGCCTGCCACCCTGTTTTGGGCATGAATGAGGAGAAGAGGTATTTCTCTGTTGCGTCCGACTACACCCTTCTGGTGACCAAATACAGACTTGAGGTTATAATATCCATGAGCCTAGCAAATAGGAAAGGGGAGTTCTGTCCTCCTCTTTCTACCCTCCCACTCCTCAGGCAGTTTAGACAAGAAGTTTCAACTACAGGTTCAGAGAGGGGATAAAAGCAAATGGTTCTAAAATGCATCTCCCTGAAATGAGAATCTCCGCTCTTCTGGGAAGAATGTAACCATTTTTTGCCTCGCAAACTGGGATATGCGGTCTAAATAATACAAAGCTACTCCTGGGACAGTTAATATTTTAAAATCTTGGGGCACCTGGGTGGCTCAGTCGTTAAGCATCTACCTTTGACTTAGGTCATGATCCCAGGGCTCTGGGATCGAGCCCCACATCGGGCTCCCTGCTCAGCAGAAAGCCCGCTTCTCCCTCTCCCACTCCCCCTGCTTGTGTTCCCTCTCTCGCTGTCTCTCTCTCCCTCTCTTTCTGTGAAATAAATAAAGTCTTTAAAAAATAAAAAAATAAAAAAAAATCTTTTGCTGTCTCCCCATCACTGTGACATTTATGGTGCGTTAGCACATTTCCCCCTCACGGTTTCCTGATGAGGTACGTAATGTTAGGTTCCTGTCTTACAGATGGGAAACTAAGGCTCAGACACAGCTCGTGAGTAACTGGCTCAGGATTTGAACCCAGAGCCTAAGTTGTTAAGCCTTTAACCCATACAACCCGTTAGTATGGAATATTTTATAGCCAAGCTATAACAAAAGAACTAGGTTGGAACTATCTATATTCTCTCTTAGATTGACTTTCCCTCTCTGTTTTCAGTCTTCATCTTCTCATGGATTCTCAATGCATAAAGAATAACTTCTCCATGCTTTTGACGGAGGGGGGCTTTATTTATTTACTTAAAAGAGGTGGCAGAAGGAGAAGGAGAGACAGAAGCTTAAGCAGGATCCACGCCTGGCGCGGAGCCTGACACCCGGCTCTGTGTCACAACCCTGAGATCATGACCTAAGCTGAAATCGAGAATCAGATGCCTCATCAACTGAGCCGCCAGGCGCCCCAAAGAAGGCTTTAAAAAGCTCCCAGGGAGAGAGATGAGGTTTGTTGCTCTCGTGAAGCCATGTATTACTATGTGGACCTTGTGTTTTGAGAGGTAGCGGGAGAGGAAAGCAGTATTTGGAGCAGCCTCTCACAGAGCACGGCCACATCCAAGCCATGTTGGATTTGTGAAATCTTTTGGCTGAGCTGCTGGGCAGGGTTAGTAGACTTTTGAGGACTTGGATGGAGACAGCCCAGGATCATAACTATATTACTGGGTTGAGAGAGAGGACATATCTAGGTGAAGATGAAGGGATCAATAACTGTGTTATTAATCCTTACCGTGTACTTCATATGTATTATTTCATTTAATGTCCCAGCAAGCCTGTGAAGGAGGTACTATTATTGCCCCCATTTGACAATAGAGGAAGCTAATCCAGTTCTGAATTGTTCTGTGATTTAGGTTCTGAGAGCTCTTTTCTATACTTGCCTCCTAGGAAGTGACTGATGATAAAGCAAAGATAAAGGATACTTATGAGCCTTGAGCTCCTCCAGAGAAAGGCATTGAGGAGGACTCTCGCCACAGTCCCCTTGTCCCCCTCTTCCTGTGGTCATTCATGCCACCAGCTTAACCCCTTGAGGGGGGCACTGCAGCTTGGCCCGCAGTAGGATTTTTAGACACCTCGAGTCCTGAAATAGCGGGGCTTAATCATGGGGCGGCTGGATAAGACTGCTCTCGGTGAGTCAAATTCTATCATAGTAATAACAAGAGCTGTCGTTTACTGAGAGCCTAGTATGTGCCAAGCATTATGCTAAGTGCTGTTTATGAATTAACTAATTTAATTCTAATAATGTCCATGTGAGGTAGGGTCTATGCTAATCCGGATTTTCCTGATGAGCAACTAAGGTATAAAGAGATTTAAATAACATGCCCAGGGGCAGACAGCCAGGAACTAGCTTAGTTTTGTTCCCATGCTCTTAACATGAGGCTCCCCTGCCTCATAACTTGAGAGGCTGACCATTACAAACTTCTGTACCATGGTGAAGAGTGGCAAGAGAGGGACCAGTAATCATGTGTCTGAAGATGCCCCTTACTGAGGCATCCCACTGGGAAAAGACTTCACCCAGTCTTCTCACACCACATGAGGCTGGCCTCTAGGGACTTAGGGACAGAAATAAGTAGAGGGGCGCCTGGGTGGCTCAGTGGGTTAAAGCCTCTGCCTTCGGCTCAGGTCATGATCTCAGGGTCCTGGGATCGAGCCCTACATCGGGCTCTCTGCTCAGCAGGGAGCCTGCTTCCCCCCTCTCTCTCTCTGCCTGCCTCTCTGCCTAACTTGTGCTCTGTCAAATAAATAAATAAATCTTAAAAAAAAAAAAAAGTAGAATCATATCAGGTCCGTATCACAGCCTGCCAATCCAGCAGGCGAAAGGAGCTCTTCCAGGAGAAGAGAGTGATTTTGAACTGGGTAGGACCAGGACACCACCCGAAAAAGAAGATTCCTGTTTTCTTAAGTACAGATTAGGTAGGAAATAACTACTTTTATTTCTGATATTCTGGACTCCTCTTTTCCTTTGGCTCCAACTCGCACAAGACTCTAGCTGAAGATCTCCTTCATTCCTTCATTTTACAAACTTGTATTGATCGATTACTATATAAGAAGCATTGAGCCGTACACTGTGACTACAAGGAGAAAACTGTATCATACGGTTCCAACTACCAGGAGGCTTGTGGTCTGTTAAGTGAACAGTGATCCCACAGCGGGCTAAATGCTACCAAAAGAGGAGGCACAGGGGGCCTCTGGAGAATAGACGAGGGTCTCTCAGTTTATCTGGGGCCGCATGGGTCCAGTTGGGGCAGCATCAGGAAAGGGTGCACTTCCTGGCCTCCTTCTGCCCACCATTTACCTTTTTTTGGTTTCTAAGCAAGCTCTGTCCTTTGAAACAGGGGCTGTTTATAGGTGCCCAGGGTTCTCCCAATTCCAGATATCTTGTGAATGAGGCAAAATTCATTTCCAAGTGGCTCCTTGCTGCCACACCTTTTAGTAATGTCAGGTTTTTTTCTTTTTTTTAAGATTATTTGTGTGAGAGAGAGAGAGAGAGAGCGAGAGCATATGTGCACAAGCAGGGGGAGGGGCAGAGGGAGAAGCAGGGAGCCTGATTCGGGGCTCGATCCCAGGACCCTGGGATCACAACCGGAGCCGAAAGCAGATGCTTAACGACTGAGCTACCCTGGCACCCCTAGTTATGTCAGTTTTGTCTTGCTCCATGGGCATCCCTTTCAGGGAGACACACTGACTGTCAGCCCAAGGAGCTGAAATCAGGGGATCGGTCCCTTGATTGGCCTGGAGGTAGTTTATTTCATTTCACATCATTTATCTTCATTAAATGAGGTTAATATCCTCACCACTGCCACCATCGGGCAGGAGGAGAGAGGAGAACTTCGATGTGTTACAAAAATCCTTGTCTGATTATGAGTGAGTGATGGTTCCACCCGTTCTGCTGTCATCCCTTTCCTATCCCTGCACTCACAGGACACTCTTTAAGCCTTCTCATTCCTGGTTCAACTTGAAAAAGCTGCTCAGTAGCTGTGTGCAGTCCCTGTCCACCGTGGGCCTCTAAATGACAGGTGTGGCCCCCTCTTCAGCTGAGTGTTCTATGGGGTGGTAGAGAGCAGTGCCTCTCTAACCTCAAGGATGCGTCAGTGTCCTCTGGGAAGCTTGTTGCAAGTCCAGATTCTGAGATCACATTAAGAGAAGAATACTGGTCTAGGGGTCAGAATGGGGCTGCCATCCTGGCTCTGCTACTTACCCCATGACCTTGGCCAGAGCAGATGACCTTACTTATTAAGTGGGGACTGCAGTCACTACTTAAGGTTATTTTAATGATTAAAGGTGAATGCAAGTAGGCGTGCACATGTGCCTGGCAGCCTCTGAAGAGTAACTGCAAAATAGTATTATTTGTTGTCAGAAGCCCTGTTCCTTTCTGGACCAAAACAACATGGAGGCCCTGGTTCAAAGCACTGGGGCTCCAGACTGTCCCTGCTTCACTACTTTTAGGGCGAGAGACATTGGTCTTCAGTCTGAGCAGTGACCAGAAGGAGAGGAGAGGTGACTGCTTGAGATCCACAAACTCGCTGTGTATTTTGCTAATCGAGAATTCGTAAAGGAGAGGGATCCAGAAGTCTCAGTGTCGGAAACTCCCCTTTTTGACCTCCGCCTTTTGGAAATTCTCATAATAGCGATACTACTTACTGGGAGGCAGTGAAAGGAAGTGATTAAGAGCAGAGGCTCTGGGATCAGTCTGCCTGGGTGTGAATGCTGGCTTCAATCCTCTGTTAGTACCTGTGTGACCTCGCTGCAGACTTCACCTCTCTGTGTCTCAGCATCTTTAAGTGTAAAGTGGTGACAATAATAGCAGTGTCACCTCCCAGGGGTGTTGAGAGCATTCAGTGATGGAACATAAGAAAAGCACTTAGAAAAGTATTTGAGGGACGCCCAGGTGACTCAGTCGATTAAGCGTCTGCCTTTGCCTTGGGTCATGATCTCAGGGTCCTGGGATAGAAGCAGGGAGCCTGCTTCTCCCTCTGCCCGCTGCCTCCCCTCCTCCCTGGTCAAATAAATAAATAAAATCTGAAAGAAAGAAAGAAAGAAAGAAAGAAAGAAAGAAAGAAAGCAAGCAGGCAGGCATCTGAAGGGCATCTGGTAAGTACATACTCAGTAAAATATGATGGTTGTATTTTTAAAGTTTTTGTCATATGCCGGCCCTGTGCTAAGCAGTTTACATGGTGCCCATTTCATGGATGAGAAAACTGAGGCTCAGAGACCTTAATCAACTTGCTCAAAGTTGTAGAGCTTGTGGTAGAACCAGGACTTGAACTCCAGTCTCTCTGACTCCAAAATCTGTGTTCTTTACCATGACGTGCCACTACATCTGGTATACCACCAAATGGATGCCACCCTTCTTTCTTCAGAACAAGGCTGTGAGAAATTGGTGAGGTGGCTGAGGCAAGGGAGGCAAAGTGTAAATGGTGGGATTTGGGTTAACCTCCCAGGAAGACCCTAGGAGCCCATTCACATGTATCCCCAAACTCAGATGACTTGCCTATCAAGGGTAGGGAACACTTTGGGGAGAGATCTCTTCCATTGTTGAATTGCTTTAGGTCAAAAGGCCCAAGCCCCTGGAGGCTGAAGGGAGTGCGGCTGGCCAATAGCTTTCAAGGCCAAGAGCACAGCTGAGTACTCCAACTTACCACTTTCCAAAGTGAAGACTGAGCGTGCCACCTGCCCTCCCTCCTCTGTTTCCTTTCTTCACTCTTTTTGTTCAAAAGGGTTAAAAGCTGTCCTTTCTGATCACAGCCAGGACTGGCATGAAAAGGCAGCATTCCACCTCCAGGGATCCAAAGGAGGCAGCGGTTGTCCAGAGAGCTGGCTTTTTGGAGGGTAATGTGTCTGTGGAGAGTGCAAGCCCAGGGTTTGCCTGATGGTGGCTGCCTGACCTCCCCAGGCCAACATTCCCATGCTGCTCTGCCGGGCAGGAAGTCAGGGCTCTTCAGTGCCGGCAGCTAACTGGATGCCCACCTGATGGAACGCTTTGTTCCTGAAGTCCGTGAGGGAAATCAGGACTTCTTTAATCATGCAGCCAAAGGCAGGGGTGGGCCCTAAAAAAAAAAAATCCACTGGGAACTGAAGGCTCCTCTACCTTCGGTATCTTTTATAACTTGCACACGGCACCAGCACCACAATCCTGCTGTTCTTGCTCTCCTAATCCTGGTGCTTTGGGAAAAATTCAGCCCCTGCATCCGCAACAGCCCACGCCCCTAGCCTGCATTTACTGAGCATCTCCGGTGTGCGCCAGGGCCTGAGGTCAGCTTCGTCCGTGTTTATCTTCTGGTCCAATCCATGTGGCTTTTCACAAACGAGGAAGCAGAGGCTCAGGGAGCGACTTGTGCAAGGTCACACAGCTGGTCAGGGGAGCCCAGTCTGTCTGCTCCAGTCCCGGGGACCTCTCCTGCTTTCCTCTCCTGCTCCCCTCACCCCACTTCTTCCTCTCTGGTGTTGTCACCCCTTCACCCAACGTGAATTCCACGTTGGTGTCACCCCGGCTCCCTGCTGTGTTCTCAGCCTCTCTTGACATTTGGGGCTGGACAATTTCTTTGTCGTGGGTCCTGCCCTGTACACTGTAGGATGTCCGGCGGCATCCCTGGCTTCTATCCATCAGATGTACCACCAGTCACGACAACCAAAAATGTTGTCACACATTGCCAAATGTCCCCCTGGGGGGAAAACCATCCCTGGCTGAGAACCACTGAGTCTTTCCACTTCACTGTTCCTCCCTGTCAGGGGGCTCTGCATGCTGGGAAGCCCGCCGAATGGAGTCCTTCGGAATATTTAGTCTTTGCTGTTCTAGACAGCCAGCGTTCCTTAAAGTGGTGCCCATAGCTGTGATGAGCTGGTCTCAAAAGTTGTTCCTGGTCTGAGTGAAAAAAAGCCCCTTCCCTTCTCAGTGCTCTCAGAATAGGCCCAAGAGGATGGGGCTGGGTCTCCAGTGCTTCCCTGGGGAAGAATCCTCCGTCTTGCCCTTCCTTGCATAGAGACCTGGACAGACAGGAGCCCTGGGCTAGGAGTAAAGCCTTCCTCTGAAGTGTAGAGATGCTGCACCTCTCAAAACGATTCCTTTGGCTTCCACAGGAAATCCAGCATCTTTTTTAGGGCAGCTGATTGCCTTAGCTTGTGGAGGGGGAAGGCAAGGTCTCGGTTGAGGATATGGTGAAATCTGTGGTCCTTTACTCCAGAAATGTACATTTCGCCTATAGTTTCAATGGTTCACTGATCCCAAATGCTGGCCATCTATCCATCTATCCATCCATCTGTCCATCTGCAGGGTAGGATAGGAATCCATGCCTTATGCTCACACTTACCTTTGGGGGTTCAATTGGAGAGGGACAGCTTCAGGGCTCTCTCCTTACTTTTGGAGAGGATAGCACTACACCCTTTCCTTCTGGGCCCTAATTCCTTCCCTTTTCCACCCCAGCCTGAGGGCAGGGCCCCGCTAAGGGGAGGAAGGGGAGAAGAAAGCAAGGGAGAGAGATGAGCAATGAGCGGTGGCCCCCTTCTTTCCCAGCTGCAGCAGCCCAGCGGGTTAGATGAATGCAGGGGCGGGGGAGAGTGACCCTGGCAGAACCCTTTGTTCCAGCTGAGGCTGGAGCAGGGGCATTGAGCCATTCACACGCCATCCCAGGGCATCCTGCTGGGCACGCTGGGGAGGGGGCACAGCAGCCGGTCATGGGACTTGGCCAGGCAGATAGCTCCATGTTCAATAGGGAAGCCCAGCTGCGTGCTGCTGAGCCTGGGGGAGGGGCAGCTTTTGCCATCCTTCCTCTGGGCTGTGGCCTGTCCTACAGACTGGTCTCAGTCACTCTGCCGAGACAGGCAGGTCCCCCCGCCCTGGGGCTCTGCTTCTCCTGGTCACCCTCCCCAAAGGTGAGTTCTGACCTCTGATCAGGAGACTCACAACACCTGTGCTGCTTCCTGCTCCCCTGTGTGGACTCCTTATTCCAAAAGGGGCCCCGGCATTTTAATTCCACTACTTCTTGCCCTCCTTGGCCAACAACCAAGGGTCTGGTCCTGGCCTGAGACAGAAGCATCCATATTTCCACCTAGCTTTGGAGGGCAGGGTGCTGAGTTTCTCTCTGCATCACCCTTTCTGACCCCTTGCTCCTTTTCCCTAAGAGCACCATCTCTCTGAGTGGTATCATTTATCTCTGGTCTCTTGGGGATACTGGGCAAAAAGCCTGGTCCTAGAGGGGGTACCTGGACTGCTTATGAATCCAGAGCCACAGATTATCTTCTGGACCATTTGTGCCTTGGAGGAAGGCGGAAGGCATGACTGCATGATCTGTATCACTGTGACTCCCTGGGTGACAGTGGCCCCAGACTAGGCTTGTCAGCTTTGCTCTCTAGAATGGGCTTTGGTTGGGCGGGAGCAGAGCCCTCACAGGTTCCTTTCCCCTCTGCCCAGGCCTAGCCAGCAGCCCCGAGTGTGCTTGTGGTCGTAGCCACTTCACGTGTGCGGTGAGTGCCCTCGGCGAGTGTACCTGCATCCCTGCGCAGTGGCAGTGTGACGGGGACAACGACTGCGGGGACCACAGCGATGAGGACGGCTGTAGTAAGTACCTCCCTGCCCCACCAGGCACCTCCAGCCTCCCTACACCCACCCCACCCTGGGCAGTGGCAGGAAGCCATAGAAGGACCCAGGGGTGAGGGTCTGAGGGAGTGTTCTGTGCACTGCCCATGTCAGACTCAGCACGTTGGACTCCTGTGGAGGTGACAGATAGTGACAGAAGGGTGGTTTCTTCACTGCACATATGGCTCCAATCCTCCTGTCTTTCCTATATTTCCACACAGATATGACCAATAAACTGTGACAAGTGTGGAAGAAGACACCCTTGAAAACCGTAGGCAGTCTCTTTAAATAGATCTCTCTGTATTCGTGTGAATATGTATATTCGTACTGCGTATTTGTGCATTTTTAATGTGCATACTCCATGCAGATGCAGATCATTTCTGTTTCTCATGCTGGTCTTCTGTATAATAGGAACTTTGCAGGATATCCTACAGTCTCTTTAAACCTTCCTTTCCGCCAGCGCGGTAACATACGCGCAACAGGCTCGGGCATCGTGCCTCGGATCCCTGGACCTCTCGCTGCTGAGCCAGTTGTCTGGGGTGCGAGTGCAGCACCTATGTCTGAGGGTGGTTAATTAGTCTAATAGAATGGGAGCTGCAGCCTGGGCCTTGTTAACCCCCACCGGTTCGGCTAATTGTGGTGATAAATGGCTCACTGTCATGTGCATTATCTCAAAAGACTGCCGTGAGCCAAGCGTAATTACCCCCACTGTTACAGTCAGAGAACCTATGGCTCAGACAGGGTACCTGACTCACCCTGTGGGATAAGTACTGAGTTCTAGAACTGGAAGATGAGCCCAGATGTGTTGATCTTCATTTAATAGGAGGAAAAGGAAAACAAAAACAAAACACCTCTTTTTCTTGCTCATGTTTCTCTTACTGCTTTCCTAGTGGTTTGGGGTTCCTTGGGCCACCCTGCCCTGGGAACCCCTCGTGGCCATTCCCTGCAAATATTGTGGCTTCTTAGCTGTGGTTTCTTCTTAGCTTCTCCATCAGCTGGGGGCAGGCATGGGAGTCTGTGAGGAAGGACTGTAGGTCACGTCGGGAGACACAGGGGAAGGGGTGTTGGCACAGGGTCTCCAGCCAGGTAAGGCTGTCTTGGTAAATATCCCAGACTGATTCTCTGTTGCCCTCTTTTCCCGGGATTCAGTGCTGCCCACCTGCTCTCCTCTTGACTTTCACTGTGACAATGGCAAGTGCATCCGCCGCTCCTGGGTGTGTGATGGGGACAACGACTGTGAGGACGACTCGGACGAGCAGGACTGTCGTGAGTGCCGGTGGCGCCAGGAGGGCTCCATCAGGCTCTGCTGGGAAGGGATTCTCAATCGGAAAATGATGCCCCAGGTCCACATCAGCTCTAGGGTCCCTCCTTTCACCTTCCCTCTTGGTTAGATGAGCCCAAGAGAGGGCCCCCTGCTTCAGATCCCTCACAGCAGTGTTGGAGTAGCCCGCCGGCCCTGTTCTTGGGGCTCCCTGTCGGGCTTGCAGCAGCCTGACAGCTCTGTGCCCACAGCCCCCCGGGAGTGTGAGGAAGATGAGTTCCCCTGCCAGAATGGCTATTGCATCCGGAGCCTGTGGCACTGCGATGGGGACAATGACTGCGGTGACAACAGTGATGAGCAGTGTGGTGAGTGGAGCTCTGGGGGTGGAAGTGGGGAGGATGGCTACAGTGGTCTGGCCTGGGGGAGAACAGGCAGCAGCGGCTCTAGCCCAGCTGCACCTGCCTGGGGTACCTGGAGCACCTGGAGAAGGCTGAGAGGTAGAACCATGGAGACCCCAAGAACCACAGGACTGGAGCCCAAGGCCCAGTGTCTCCAGGCCAGGGACAGAGCAGTGCAGATGCCCCCGGAACCATGGGACAGGAGCCCAAGGCCCAGTGTCTCCAGGACAGGGACAGAGCCATGGGGACCCCCTGAGAACCTGGGAACAGGAGCCCAAGGCCCAGTCTCACCAGGGCCACCACTTCCCCCACCACAGTCTGCACCAAGTCTGTGATGTCTGGCAGGGACTGGGTCAGACCCGCAGGGGCAATAGGGTGGGCGTTGGGGATGATCAAAGGAGGGCGGCCTATAGGGCTCCTGCAGGATCGCTGTCCCCTTGCGTCCCCCAGACATGCGCAAGTGCTCTGACAAGGAATTCCGCTGCAGTGACGGAAGCTGCATTGCCGAGCACTGGTATTGCGACGGTGACACCGACTGCAAAGACGGCTCTGACGAGGAGAGCTGTCGTGAGTGGCCCCAGAACCCAGGCTGGTGGGCTGGGCCGGGCAGAGGGCGGCATCCCAGGGGCCAAAGGCCGGGGCAGCAGGGTGCATGTGCAGTGGCCCGGGAGGGCGGGCTCTTCAGAAACAGCACCTCGGACGCTGAGCAAGGCTGGGAACGTGTTCCCTGGGTGCAGAGGGGAGGGCCCGCTTTGGTCCACCAGCACACGGGAGTCCATCATGGCCATCCCAGATGAAACTCACTTTCCTTGCCCGAACGTCTTACCCCCTGGAGGAGTCAGGGCCTCTCCCCTGTGTCCAGGCCTGAGTGTACGCCCCTCCCTACCCCTGCCTGCCTTCCAGCCTCAGCAGTGCCAGCGCCCCCCTGCAACCTGGAGGAGTTCCAGTGTGCCTACGGCCGCTGCATCCTCGACATCTACCACTGTGACGGGGATGATGACTGTGGAGACTGGTCAGACGAGTCCGACTGCTGTGAGTGGTCTGGCCAGCAGTGTGGAGGAGGAGGGAGGGAGGCCAGGCCCAGAGGAACTCCTGGGGTGGTAAGGCACAGGTGCCAGCTGGGGCACAAGCTCCGGGGAGGAGTTTCCGGATTCCCGGCTCCCTGTTGGGCAGAGATGGAGGAGGCGGGTGCTGGGGCCGGGCTTTCTGGTCTGCCCTGGACACCGTGTCAGGGACTGGCTAGAGACAGGAGTCTGTCCTATTTCCCCAGCCTCCCACCAGCCCTGCCGCTCGGGAGAGTTCATGTGTGACAGTGGCCTGTGCATCAACGCGGGCTGGCGCTGCGATGGCGATGCGGACTGTGATGACCAATCAGATGAGCGCAACTGCAGTGAGTGGGGGCAGTGCCAAAGGGCAGGACTGAAAGTAGGGAAAGGGCTCTTGGAGCCAAAAAGGCCAACATCAATAAAGACAGATGGGGCAGGACTGTCGTGGATGGTGGTGTGGGTTGGGCACAGCACAGAGGTGTTCTGTCCGAAGGGGATGCCAGTCACACAGTGGATGTACACATTCTGTAATTAAATAGATTTGTGTATTTGTCCCAGCAGTTTTCTCACGAGTGGCAGGAAGGCATCTTGATGAAAGGTTACCTTTTTTCTAATTTGTGCAAAGACGCCATTGGGAACAACCGTGAAAAAGGACAGTGGCGTGGATGCTGGCATGGGCTGCGGTTGGGGAAGCAGGGTGGGGCCTCGGGCCACAGAGGGGCAGAGCTTCAGGCCACAGTGGGGCCAGCCTCTCATGAGGCCTTTGCTTTGCCCAGCCACCTCCATGTGTACGGCTGAACAGTTCCGCTGCCGCTCAGGCCGCTGTGTCCGCCTGTCCTGGCGCTGTGATGGGGAGGACGACTGTGCAGACAACAGTGATGAAGAGAACTGTGAGAACACAGGTGGAGTCTCCTGGGGGTCGCCCAGGTCCCTTGGCCCATGGTTGAGTTGGCAGACGGGGTGGACTGAGGGTGTCACCACTGCCATTCCAGTGGGCTACAGGGATGCTTTTATCAGATCTTGCCCACGGCCTGGATTTTTCTTGCCCTTCTCAGTTACCAGTGTCAAATCCAGGTGCATCTGTTGCCTGCCCAGCCTTATGACCCGGGACACATCCCCGTCTCTCACGTTCCGACGCAAACACAGCCAGCCCGCCTGTTGCTCTGGCCTTGTGAGCAGGCACTGTTCTCTGTGGCTGACAGCCCCCACTGGCCTGGCCATGCCACTGGGTGCGGGACACACGGATGCACCCTCTCCCTCTGTCCCACATCCCTCACCATCCCACTGTGGTGTTCCTGGAGAGCAAACGAATGCAGACATCCAGCCAGCCCTGTCTGAGCTGCTTCCTGCCCTGGACCCCAACCCTCCCACCTTGAGTCTCATCTGTCTCCAGCTCGCCCTAGAAAATGACAGGCTCCCGTCCTTTTGTTGACGTAAGCCCTGCCCTGCTGTGACCTGCCTCTCTCTCCCACCCTGCTCTGCTGCCTCCCTCTCTAGGAAGCCCCCAGTGTGCCTCAGACCAGTTCCTGTGCTGGAACGGGCGCTGCATCGGTCAGAGGAAACTGTGCAATGGGGTCAACGACTGTGGGGACAACAGTGACGAAAGCCCACAGCAGAACTGCCGTGAGTGTCCCCAGTGGGCGGGCCCGGCCCCTGGTCTGTGGCTGAACCCCACCCATGTGGTTCAAAGAGAATCCTCCCCGGGGATTCGTGCAGCCTCGGGAGCTGTTCTTCGTGGTCCAGGTGGAATGCCAAGTTGGCTGTCTGGGGGAGGATTCTGGGCTCAACTCCCATCTCTGGCTTGGCTGGCACAGGGCCCCGGACGGGTGAGGAGAACTGCAATGTTAACAACGGTGGCTGCGCCCAGAAGTGCCAGATGGTGCGGGGGGTGGTGCAGTGTACCTGCCACACGGGCTTCCGGCTCACTGAGGATGGGCACATGTGCCAGGGTGAGCTGGGGCCTGCTTTGGAGCTGGGCAGGGGCCATGGACAGACAGCTGTGTTTCCCATGGGTCAGACATTTGACAGACGCGACCTCCTCCTTTCATCATCCCCTTAGCAGGTGGCAATGGTCCTGTCTGTCTCACAGATGGGAAAACTGAGGCCCAGAGAGGTTAAGTAACTTACTGACGGCCACAGAGCTGGTGAGAGCAGAGTTGGGATTCCAGCCCAGGTCTCCATGACCTTGACGCCCTTAACCACTTGTTGTATACCCTTCCCACTGGGC
Organism: Martes martes; assembly: GCF_963455335.1. NCBI lineage: Eukaryota > Metazoa > Chordata > Mammalia > Carnivora > Mustelidae > Martes > Martes martes. The sequence goes on from NC_137898.1 coordinate 19,061,436, forward strand.
CTGGAGAGTAGATGGGTATGTGGGCAGGAAAGCGACTAGTCAGCCTGAGAGTTGGGGTGGGAGGATGGCGGGATGGAGATCTGACCACGCCCGGTCCTCCCAGATGTGAATGAATGCGCCGAAGAGGGGTACTGCAGCCAGGGCTGCACCAACAGCGAAGGGGCCTTCCAGTGCTGGTGTGAAGCAGGCTATGAGCTCCGACCTGACCGGCGCAGCTGCAAGGCTCTGGGTAAGGGCTGTCGGCGTTCGGCTCGCTGGGCAGAGGGCTGAGCCTGGAAAATCCAGGGGCTCCAGTCCCTGGGGATTTGCTGGCAGGTAGAGAGTTTTCATCTCAGGACAATGGAGCTGTGAGTTGCATTCTGAGCCCCAAGAAAAACTGCTGGGGTGGGGTGGGTGGGAGAGTATGCTTTGGAGACTCCCACTCTTCTAGTCCAGTCATCAGCAGCTATGGCCATGCCCTCAGTGGCAGGGGGCCCCATTTGTCTGCTGAGGATTTGGGGGTGCATGCTGACACGTGTCAGGGGCAGCTCTGGAGCCCAGTGGGGGCCCCATTTCTATGCCACGTCCCAGGGCCGGAGCCTGTGCTACTGTTCGCCAATCGCATCGACATCCGGCAGGTGCTACCGCACCGCTCCGAGTACACGTTGCTGCTCAACAACCTGGAGAACGCCATTGCCCTTGACTTCCACCACCGGCGCGAGCTCGTCTTCTGGTCGGATGTCACCCTGGACCGGATCCTCCGTGCCAACCTCAACGGCAGCAACGTGGAGGAGGTTGTGTCTACAGGGCTCGAGAGCCCAGGTAGGGAATGAGGCCCCGGGGGGAAGGGCAGGCCCACAGCATGTACAAAGCAATTGTGGAAGGAATAGGATAGTGGCTCGCAAACCTTGGGCAGCAGAACATCTTTTTCTTCTGGTGAAATCTTGGATGGAATTCTAGTAGCGAAAAATGTGAATTTTAACGGTTCAGGTTTATGACATTTGCTCATTATTGGACTCAACAGTAATGAAACGTTTTGATGAATATAATTATTTGAAATCAGAGATTTATGGGCAGCAGTTACAATTCGTTCTAAGTTGTTTGTTTTTTTTTTAAGATTTTATTTATTTATTTGACAGAGAGAGACACAGCGAGAGAGGGAACACAAGCAGAGAGGGAGGGAGAAGCAGGCTTCCAATCAAGCAGAGAGCCTGATGCGGGGCTCGATCCCAGGACCCTGGGATCATGACCTGAGCCGAAGGCAGATGCTTAACGACTGAGCCACCAAGGCGCCCCTACAATTCGCTCTAAGTCTTAACATTTGGTTCAGTTCAGAATTTTGTTTTGGTTGCTTTGTATTAAGGATAGTCTTCTCAACCCAGAGAGATACATCCAAATGTTTACAGACTAAAAAAAAAACAAAAACAAGAGCTCACTCTATAATCTCAGCCCATTCTACAACCCAGTGAAGTGGATTAGAATCTGGCGTCACACACATCTGACTCATAAGCCTATGGAACTTCTGAAACACCTCTACAAAACTCTGAGCCACAGTTTGCAAACACGTGAGCCAGAGCACCAGGAGACTCTGGGCGTGGGTCAGGGAGCCAGGATTCAGGAAGCAGAATGTGGTTTGCTGTGAGGAGGAAGTGCATGGCCTTGGACAGTTCCTTGACTCCTCTGTGCCTCAACTCCTTCATCTTCACAGGAGTTCTAGTATCTAGTTCCCAAAGCTGTGGTGACGATCAAGTGAGTTAGTATACATCACTATGGTCAGAACGTGGTCAGAATATGGTCAGAACAGTGTCTGACCCAAAACCTTCGTGTAAGATTTTGCTCTGTCACGTCGGCCCAGAAGAGCATTGGCTGAATCCCTGACCCATTCCTGCTGCCTCTTTCCATCAGGGGGCCTGGCTGTGGATTGGGTCCATGACAAACTCTATTGGACTGACTCAGGGACATCAAGGATTGAGGTGGCCAACCTGGACGGTGCCCATCGGAAGGTGCTGCTGTGGCAAAACCTTGAGAAGCCCCGGGCTATTGCCTTGCACCCCATGGAGGGGTGAGTGAGTTGAACCTCAAGCTTCCAATCCCTCCTGCAATATCTAGCGACAGTTTCTAGGCCGCCTGGGCCAGATCTTGCTGGGGGGGCCTCTTCAGTGTGGCATTAACAGCATGGGCTGTGCACCCAGACACGCCTGGATTTGAGTCCTGGCTCTGCGCTAAATGGCTGTGTGGCTTTGGGTCAGTCTGTTTCTGCCTCCGCTCACTTATTTGCTCACTCACTTACAATTGGTGATTTTTTTAAAAAAACACACCTACCTCCCAGCTGTGTGAAGATTAAAAGAGACTCATTTTTTAAACTGGAGATATACTTGACATATAACCATATGTTAGTTTCAGATGTACAGCATAGTGGTTCAATATTTGTGTATATTGCAAAATGATCACCGCGGTAAGTCTCGTTAACATCCGTCCACGTATGACAGTCACAACATACTTTGATGAGAACTTTGAAGTTCTACTCTCTTAGCAACTTTGAAATAATACAGTACAGTGTGATGACCTAGAGTCACCATGCCGTAGGTTACATCCCCATGACTTACTTATTCTATAACTAGAAGTTTGTACCTTCTGACCCCCTTCACCCATTTCACCTACCCAAAATGAGATGCATTTTATTTTATTTTATTTTATTTAAAGATTTTTTAAGATTTTATTTATTTGACAGACAGAGATCACAAGTAGGCAGAGAGGCAAAGAGAGAGGGGGAAGCAGGCTCCCCACTGAGCACAGAGCCCGATGTGGGACTCAATCCTGAGACCCTGAGATCATGACCTGAGCCGAAGGCAGAGGCTTTAACCCACTGAGCCACCCAGGCACCCCAAGATTTTATTTATTTGACAGACAGAGATCACAAGTAGGCAGAGGGTCAGGCAGAGAGAGAGGGGGAAGCAGGCTCCCCGCTGAGCAGAGAGCCCGATGTGGGGCTCGATCCCAGGGATCATGACCTGAGCCAAAGGCAGAGGCTTAACCCACTGAGCCACCCAGGCGACCCATGAGATGCATTTTAAATGCCACAATACGCATTAGATCATTGCAGGTGCTTAATATTTTTATTATTAGCTCATAGCGTTGGTCTAATTAATAAAAAGTAGTAATAATTTTTGTTATTAGAAAAAATATCTCCCACAAGGGTTGGGATTTTTGTCTGTTCTGTTCACTGCTATCCTCCTAATCCCTAAGAGACAACCCTGCAGGTATTATTAAAAGAGAGAGAGAGAGAGAGAGATTTGTTAAATGAATAAACACCCTGCTAGAGACATTTAAACTCAGACATTTAGAAGACACTGTGGACTACACACAGAATGTGTCTCCTACTAGTTGGAATCCCCTGGGTTAAACAGATAAAAGGCCCCAGTCTGGCTATTATTCCTGTTACTACCTGCTTTCTGCTGCCTGTCTCTCAATTTCCTTTTGTCTCTTCCTAGTACCATTTACTGGACAGACTGGGGCAACACCCCCCGCATTGAGGCCTCCAGCATGGATGGCTCTGGACGCCGCATCATCGCCGATACTCATCTCTTCTGGCCCAATGGCCTCACCATTGACTATGCAGGCCATCGTATGTACTGGGTGGATGCTAAGCACCATGTCATCGAGAGGGCCAATCTGGACGGGAGTCACCGCAAGGCTGTCATTAGCCAGGGTGAGGTCCTTTCTCCACTCTCCTTCATCTCTCATCCTTCTGCCCCAGTCCCAGCCCCCAGGAGCCTTGGCAGAGGGTGAGATTTGCGAAGTTGCCAGGCCTGGGCCCAGAGCCCATGGCAGGCTCTGTCTGGACTGAGGTCCTTCTGGACATTCCCCAGGCCTCCCCCATCCCTTTGCCATCACCGTGTTTGAAGACAGCCTGTACTGGACAGATTGGCACACCAAGAGCATCAACAGTGCTAACAAATTCACTGGCAAGAACCAGGAGATCATTCGCAACAAGCTCCATTTCCCCATGGACATCCACACCCTGCACCCCCAGCGCCAGCCCGCAGGTAAGAAACGACCCACCTGGTAAACCGCCTGTGCCTCTGGGAACCTTCCTTGCACCTGTCACAGCTGCCATTGTTTCTGGCCAGAAGTCTGCGCTTGGCACGGATAGGGGCCAATTTCTCCCTCTGCTGGACATTCAGGGTACAACATCGAGACCCCAGAAAATGGGCTTCACTGTCCTGATGGGATTCATGCAAACCTTCATAGGCTATCTCTAATGTCGGGGATTCACTGTGTTCGCAGCTGGCGCAGGTGGAAAAAATAACGAGCTGTGGTTCCTCCTTCCAGGGAGTTCACACCCTGGTTAAACGACTGAACTGCCTTGGGGTGGACTCTGCCAGTCTTTGGTGTTTCCTGACCCTCTTGCTCTGGGCTCTTTGAACAGGGAAGAACCGCTGTGGGGACAACAATGGCGGCTGCACCCACCTGTGTCTGCCCAGTGGCCAGAACTACACCTGCGCCTGCCCCACAGGCTTCCGCAAGATCAGTGGCCACGCCTGTGCCCAGAGTAAGTGGGTCTGGGGCTCCTGCCTCAGTGGACATGCCTTGTGGAGGGGGGGCGGAAGGAACGGGAGATAGAAATCCCAGGGCTTGCATGTCATGGGAGAGGAAGGACTTACGAGGCTGGTGGCTCCTACAGCAAAGCTGAAGCCCAAGGGCTCAGTGACAGCACCCAGCTGAGTATGGGTCCCTGCAGCCAGGCTGGTGGACCATTTCACCAGGTCAAATGCTTTATCCATAGGCAGTGAGATGGTTCCAGGCCCTTCTAGAAAGCAGGGGTTTCTGTCTCTTTACCTTTAGCGTCCCCCTGTTAAAGACGTCCTTTCAGGCCCTAAACCAAAGAGCCAAGATGAGGACCTCAGGTGATGTTCTGTACATGGAGACCTTGGATAAATACGTCTCTGATGACTGAGAGAAAATGGGGTTCCCTGGTTGCTCCCGGATCTGCTATTTTGGCTTCCTTTGAGCTCCTGCAGGGTCATTGCCTTGAGAGGGCCGCCCTGTCCAGCTCAGAGTGACAGGTGACTTTTCTTAAGACTAGTCCAGGGAGAGGGGTGATGCAGGAGTATGGCGTGACGTGCGAGGGGCTCGGGGTCATTCCTCACACATCAGCAGCTGCTCTTACTTTCTGCTGTGTTCCCACTGACCCTCTCGTCCTTTGTTACAACCAAACTTCTCTTGGGATCTGGGTCCTTCCCAGAGATTGATATGAGGGAAACTATCCAGAGGAACAGGGACTATTCATTCAGCACACGTTGATTGAGAATCTGCCTTCCTTGATTCTTGTAAGTGCCCTGGTTTGTCCCTCTTGTCTCAGTGAGGTACAACAGGTCTCCCCAGGAGCTCCCCCATAAGGGTTTCTCAGAGCTTAAAAGGAGACACGTGATAAAGTGAGGCAAGGAGGGCCTTCCGGGCAGATATGTACACCGGGAAATATTCAGATAGGCCAGAATGGGATAAGGGATGGAGAAGAGCCATCGGGAAGAAGCTGTGTCTAGGGAGTTGGCCAGAGCGCCTTCTCCGGAGCCACACCTGAGTTCAAGTCCCAGCTCTGGTGCTTTGTAGCTGAGGGAAGGTAGGCGAGCTCCTTGACCTGCTGTTAGCCTCAGGGTTGCTAATCCAAGAAATGAGAATAAGAATGATGTGAATCACAGAGTTGCCAGGAGTAGGAGCAGGCAAGGCAACGCAGGTGAGGCAAGGAGTAAGCTCAGTAGGCATTGTTGGCTAACTTGTGAAGAGAAGGGGACGTAGGTGATGGAGTGGAGCTGCAGCCCTGAGGCAGGCAGGGAAGGAAGGAAGCGAGGTCGGGTGGGAGTGGATGGCTAGCCAGCCAGTGAGGTCGAAGAGGCTGAGCAAAGAGAAGAGGAAAGGAGAGGAAGCTGACCGATGCTTAAACAGGATACGCCTCTGGGCCCTGGGGAGAGTCTGTTTCCTCGTGCATTAATCCTAAAGCCTGAGTCTGTCAGCATGGGCCGCCCAGTGCTCACAGGGGTCCTGAGGTGTGAAGCGTAGGGGACAAAGGGCACCAGATCCCAGGAAGTGTGATTGAACCAGATGTCACAAAGGTGAGCGTCTGTGTCTGTCACTGTGATTGGATTTAGAGCATTAAAAGGAGACCCCTTTCGGCCTTTGATCAGGTCTTGACAAGTTCCTGCTTTTTGCCCGAAGGATGGACATCCGTCGGATCAGCTTTGACACAGAGGACCTGTCCGATGATGTCATCCCACTGGCTGACGTGCGCAGTGCTGTGGCCCTTGACTGGGACTCCCGGGATGACCACGTGTACTGGACAGATGTCAGCACTGACACCATCAGCAGGGCCAAGTGGGATGGAACAGGACAGGAGGTAGGGCCCATTGAGGGCCCAAGCCCTCGGGGAGGGCAGGGACGGAGGGGATGGAATCCACCCTGTCTAGGCTTGGGTCTAGGCTTCCCATACCTTTGCCAGCCTGGAGAATTGGGACAGTTGGGCCCCAGAGATGAGGTACAAGTTCAGTTGGTGATCACAGCTTTGCTCTCTGTCTAGGTGGTAGTGGATACCAGTTTGGAGAGTCCAGCAGGCTTGGCCATCGATTGGGTCACCAACAAGCTCTACTGGACAGATGCGGGTATGTACAGGACAGCCATGGCCTGGCTCTGTGGGATTCTTCTTATTAAAATTCTAGCCTCAAGGAGAAGGGACCCAGTGTCCCTCCCAAACCACTTGTCTTGGCCTTAGCTCTTGGTGGGTCAGAAGAGCTGAAGCTAGATGCTCATATCTGAGGGTTTGACATTTGCCAATCGAGTGTCAGCTTCTGCTGCTATGTAGCTGGTGCTCAAAAATGTTTTGAGGCATTTCAGAGAAGGAAACAGTGCTCTGTCGTTTTCCTTCCATCACTCTCTTAATAAAATGGGCATTTTCTATGCGCCAGGTGAGTCTGGGAGGCAAGAGGAATGCCTTACAGCAGAGCTTCTAAAAGTGTGGTCCTTGGACCTGCAGCATCATCTTCTCCAAATTCAGTTCCCTCGATATCTGTCGTGCATCTGTTGCAAAATATTTCTTGATCATCTCCTGCAGGCCAGGCTCTGTACTGGGAGCAGAAGGTAGTAGGGTGAAGGACCAAGGATCAAGTTCATACCTTTGCCCCTTACTTCTTCGTCAGGTACAGACCGGATTGAAGTGGCCAACACAGATGGCAGCATGAGGACAGTTCTCATCTGGGAGAATCTTGATCGTCCCCGGGACATCGTGGTGGAACCCATGGGCGGGTGAGCACCTGTCCCTTTGGGATAAGCTCCACCCATCCCACAGCTCTGAGCACTAGAGGGGAGCCCAGAAATTAGCGAGAAGGGCCAGATCTTATGGGCACACCTAGGCAGCCGGGACAGTTACAGTGACAGCTCTGTCCCCACAGTGGACGAGAAAACCTTTTAAATTTTTTTATCTTTTTTTTTTTTTTTTTTTTGGTCTGCTAACAAAAGGAACGCATTGTAAATAAACCAACCAACCAACCAATAAGTAAATAAATCTGTAGTAAGTGCAGATTCCCTATAGTCTCACTCTACAGCAATGACCACTGCTAACGGTTAACCGTTTAGGGTATTTTTTCAGATTTTCTTTTACAAATGTATATCTGTTTGGTAGTGTTGATGGTGGTTTTGGTTTTACTGCAATGGTATACTGTTTTGTAACTTGTTTTTTTTTTCCCTCTTAACTATATATGCTGGATATCTTTCCACTTGGTAGTACAGAGCTAGCCTGCTCTTCTTCATGGTAACATAGAATTCTTTTAAATTTGTGTACCATCTTGTCAAGGAAACATTTTTTTTAAAGATTTTATTTATTTGTTTGACAGAGAGAGAAATCACAAGTAGGCAGAGAGGCAGGCAGAGGGAGAGGGGGAAACAGGCTCCCTGCTGAGCAAAGAGCCTGATGCGGGGCTTGATCTCAGGACCCTGAGATCATGACCTGAGCGGAAGGCAGAGGCTTAACCCACTAAGCCACCCAGGCGCCCCAAGGAAACATTTCTTGCACCCCATTCTTACTTCTCTTCTTTCTTTATCCCTGAACAGGCCTCATCTGCCAAGCACTCCTTGAGCCATTGAGCTCTGCCTTTTTTAAAACCCTGGGGAACCTCTGGATAGTGATAGAATGTACGACACCTTCGGAGACAGCTTTGAGCCAGGATGGGGCTGTGAGCTGAGACAGGAGGTGGGGGCATTTAGTGTAGGCAGTTGGCATCCTGTAGGCACCCTGAGTCCCCCTGGGGGTTAACTAACTAGAAGGCTGTAAGACCTTCCTTGCCTGTGCCCAGGTACATGTATTGGACTGACTGGGGTGCAAGCCCCAAGATTGAACGAGCTGGCATGGATGCCTCCGGCCGCCAGGTCATCATCTCTTCCAATCTGACCTGGCCTAATGGATTAGCCATTGACTACGGGTCCCAGCGGCTTTACTGGGCAGATGCTGGCATGAAGACAATTGAATTTGCTGGTCTGGATGGCAGCAAGAGGAAAGTAAGTGTGGTGTTAAGACATCATCCCACGACCCTGATAGCCTCTGGGGCAGCTCCCCCTGGCTGGCAGCTTGGAGGACCCAGCATGAGCTGTGTGCTGTTCCTTTGAGGCTGTGGCTGCCCTCCAGAGCCGAAGAGGGTGGGCGGGGCATTGTTGCCTGATGATGAAGGGAAGCTAGGGGATTTGTGTCGATTGTGGTGCACAGACCTTCCTACTAACCATCACAATGGACACTATTTAATCACCAAATGCCTGCTGGACCTGTGGTAGCTCTCTTTGTTTTTGCTGTTGTTCATTGGTATAACTTCAAACAAAAAAGTGAGAATTGTCACATTGGTATACCATTCTCTACACACACACACACACACACACACACACACACACACACACACGCATTATTATTTTTCTGAACCATCTGAGAATAAATTGGAAACATCCTATCCGTGACCCCAAAATACTTCAGTTTCCTAAGAACAAGGACATTGTCTCAAGTAACAACAGTGTGATGATCAAAACCAGGAAATTTAGCATTGATTCAACATTACTGTCTAATTAACAGTCCATGTTCAGTCTCACTACCAATTGCCCCAATAATGTCCTTTGTAGCTTTTTTTTTTCTTTTTTCTTTCTTAGACCAGGATCCAATCCCAGATCACAACTGTGTTTAGTAATCAGGTCTTTTTAACCTCTACTTCTTCATCCTTATTTAGCCCATCCAGTCAAGGAAATGAGTCCCTTCTGTGTCTTTCATGACCTTTGTATTTTTAAATATCAAATGCCAGTTATTTTGTAGAATGTCTCTCAGTCTGTCTGCTGTTCCCTTAGACTCAGATTATGTTTGGGGCAGCAGTACTACATTAAATCAAGCCGTGTCCAGTGTGTCTCACCAGCAGGCACAGATGTCAGCTTGTCCCTTTGCAGTGATACTAACTTGGCACGGTTAAGGTGGCTGGTTAAGGGAGTGTCTACTGTTTTTCCTTTCGTAATTAATAAATAATTTGTGCAGAGAGACTCTGAGGTTACCTAAATCATATGAGATCTTTTACAATCATCACACAACCCTTGGAGCCAGTCACGGTCATAGCACAGATTGGCAAACCAAAGCTCAGAGAGTTTTGGTTTTTTTTGTTTGTTTGTTTTTGTTTTTTTTAAAGATTTTATTTATTTATTTGACAGACAGATCACAAGCAGGCAGAGAGGCAGGCAGAGAGAGAAGGGAGGAAGCAGGCTCCCTGCTGAGCAGAGAGCCCGATGTGGGGCTAGATCCCAGGACGCTGGGATCATGACCTGAGCTGAAGGCAGCGGCTTTAACCCACTGAGCGACCCAGGCGCCTCATCGTTGTTTTTTTTTTTAATCAGAGAGAGAGAGAGCGCGCGCGCAGGCGAGCACAAGCAGGGGGAGCGGCAGGCAGAGGGAGAACCAGGCTCCCCGCTGAGTAAGGAGCCTGATGCGGGACTCTATGCCAGGACCTTAGAATCATAACCTGAGCTGAAGGCAGCCGCCTAATTGGCTGAGCCACTCAGACGCCCCTCAGAGAGATTTGATAACCGGCTGTTGCTCAAGGTCGCCCAGCAGGTGGCAGTGGAGGAACTGCATCCTGACTGCACGTGTGGGGGTGGATCCATCTTGACCACCGCTCTGTGCTTTCCCACCTTGCTGGAGGATGACACAGTGCTGCCCCCCACCCCCCGCCCCGCCCCGCCTGGCAGGTGCTGATTGGAAGCCAGCTCCCCCACCCTTTTGGGCTGACCCTGTACGGAGAGCGCATCTACTGGACTGACTGGCAGACCAAGAGTATACAGAGCGCGGACCGACTGACGGGGCTAGACCGGGAGACCCTGCAGGAGAATTTGGAGAACCTTATGGACATCCATGTCTTCCACCGTCGGCGGCCCCCAGGTGAACAGGCTTCCGCCCGCCATGGCTTCTCCTTGGCCTTCCTTTGCCGTATACCTCCCCTTTGACCCCCCCCCCACCTCCCCCTGCAGTGTCCACGCCATGTGCTAGGGAGAATGGAGGCTGCAGCCATCTGTGTCTTCGGTCCCCAAATCCGAGTGGCTTCAGCTGTACCTGCCCCACGGGCATCAACCTGATGCCTGACGGCAAGACCTGCTCACCAGGTAAATTGGAGCGTCACAGACCAGGATAGAGCCTCTCCAAGTGGGGCAGTGGCTCTCTTCCTTCCCTGTGGGTGGACTCCAGGGTGGGCTGAGAAACCATGGGTCCTGGTACTCTGAGAGGCATAGGGGAGGCCAAGAAGTTCTAGAGAAAAGAAGTCCAGAAAGAGGCCCAAGGGACCAGGTAGACAGGATCATAGGCAGAGTCTAACTTGTTCTTATGGGGTCTCTATGCATATTAGAAAAAGATGCTCTTTTCTCAGATGCCCTGCTTTCATTTGTGGAAAATTGTCATAATACACTGATCAGGTTAGAACAAGTCACTTCAGTTTTATCTGCCCAGAGTTGGTATAATGAATATTAAAACGTATGATCTCTCCAATGTCATGGTACCTGCCTTGGAAGTACCACTTTGTGAGTGTACAACATAGGTGACAGCCTCAGCTGGAGGGTCCCGGGAGCAGGGCCTGGCTGCTCAGCAGTTAGAAGTTGATGTTTCTCCCTAGGGGATGCTACATGACAGGCTGCATTTGAACCCTAACGTCCTTGGGAGTTTGAATGAGAAAGGATCTGTGAATAGGCCTTCCATGATCTGTAGGGAAAGCCCTCTTTCACTTAACATAAAGTTTTTTAAACCAAATGGGAAAAGTTCTTGCAAAGTGTGTCACTTCTAGAATATTAACAAAGAGCTCTCATTTACGACTATATGTCAGGCCCAGTGCTAAGTGCTTTTCTGTGTACAGATCTCTTCTAGTCCTACGGATACCCTGCTATTATCCGCATTCTACAGATGCTAAAGCTGAGGCTTGAACAATTTAAAGAACTTACCCAGGATCAACTAGAAAAAGATGACTCCAGATCCTCTTACTGGCTGCACTAGGGTGACTGTCCTCTTTCCTTTTGTCCCCACCTGGGCAGGCATGAACAGTTTCCTCATCTTCGCCAGGAGAATAGACATACGCATGGTCTCCTTGGACATCCCTTATTTTGCCGACGTGGTGGTACCTATCAACATTACCATGAAGAATACCATTGCCATTGGAGTAGATCCCCAGGAAGGTCTGTGTGGCCCTCTGTCCCCAAGCTACTACAGCTGCTGTTCTTCCTCTCCAGTTGCTTCCTGCCAAGAGCCTGGGGCTTACCGTTCTCTCTGGCATAGCCCTGTCCCCATCTCTGTAGCTTCCTCTTGGGTAACGAGGGCATGGTTTGGGGCCTCGCTTCCATCCCTGCCAACAACTTTCCTGTTATGCTCTTTCTTTATTTCCCTGGATTGCCTCTGCTCAGGGGTAGAGGCTCTCTCTGACATGCCCTGGCATCCCTGTGGGTGTCCCTTTGGGAGACGCAAGGGTCCAGGCTGAGCCAAGCCTTCCCTTTCCAGGAAAGGTGTACTGGTCAGACAGTACCCTGCACAGCATCAGCCGTGCCAATCTGGATGGCTCGCAGCATGAGGACATCATCACCACAGGTGGGCCTTGCTCCCAGCCCAGGGTCCGACCCCCTGTCTGGCTCCAGAACTGGGGAAACAGCCCATCTGTTTTAAGACAGAAGCCAATGTGCACTCTTGACTTCCTGCAGGGCTGCAGACCACAGATGGGCTCGCGGTGGATGCCATTGGCCGGAAAGTGTACTGGACAGACACGGGAACCAACCGGATCGAAGTGGGCAACCTGGACGGGTCCATGAGGAAAGTGCTGGTGTGGCAGAACCTGGACAGCCCGCGGGCCATCGTGCTGTACCATGAGATGGGGTGAGAGCCGGCTCTGTGTCTCTGGGCGGCGGGCTGGGCCGGGCCAGCTGGGGCTCCTGCAGGGGTGCAGGAGAAGAAGCGAATGCAGGAGCGCCTCAGAGGAACGCAGAGACGGACCTCGCCCCTTCTGACTTCTTTTGGGGTAGGTAGGGTAATGCAGCGGTAAAGGGCACCAGCCCTGGAGTCAGAAATCCAGGATTCAACATTCTTTACCATGTATTAGCTGCATCTGTCATTTTGGGTCCTGTTTTTAACCTCTGATCTTCAGTTTCCTCACCAGTAAGTGGAGGTGATAGTGAAAATGTATACCTCATGCTCTCGGGAGGACTAAGTGAGAGAATCCATGGAAAATTCTTTTTTAAAAAATTGTGGTTAAAAAAAAATAAAATTTACCATCTCAGTGGTTTTTTAAGTGTACGGCTCAGATCAAAAGAAATGAAATCTTGCCATTTGCGACAACGTGGATGGAACTAGAGGGTATTATGCTTAGTGAAATAAGTCAATCGGAGAAAGACAACTATCATATGATCTCCCTGATATGAGGAAGTGGAGCTGCAACAAGGGGGGTTTGGGGGGTAGGAAAAGAATAAATGAAACAAGATGGGATCGGGAGGGAGACAAACCATAAGAGACTCTTAATGTCACAAAAGAAACTGAGGGGAGCCTGGGGGGAGAGGGGTCGGGAGAGGGGGGTGGGGTTATGGACATTGGGGAGGGTATGTGCTATGGCGAGTACTGTGAAGTGTGTAAACCTGGCGATTCACAGACCTGTACCCCTGGGGATAAAAATACATTATATGTTTATAAAAAATTTTTAAAAATTTAAATTTAAAAATATATAAATAAATAAATATTCCTATCTTTCTTAAAAAAAAAAGTGTACGGCTCAGTAAAGTCTATTCACATGATGGTGACACATCTTCAGAACGTTCTCGGCCTGCAAATCTGAAGCCCTAGACCCCCTGAGCGACAACTCCACTTTTTGTATGAAATACTTTTCACAGCGTTTGGCCTGTGGTCAGTACTTCCATCATATAGGAGCTACGGACATAGCAGCGAGTATTTTTCCTGGCCCAGGTTCATGTACTGGACAGACTGGGGGGAGAACGCCAAGCTGGAGCGGTCTGGAATGGACGGCTCAGACCGGACCGTGCTCATCAGCAACAACCTAGGATGGCCCAACGGGCTGACTGTGGACAAGGCCAGCTCCCAACTGCTCTGGGCCGATGCCCACACTGAGGTGAGAGTCCTGCTTCTGTTGCTTTTCCTGGAAGCCCGGGGAGATGGGAGGGGGGCTGTTCAGGATCTCTACTCAGGGCTCCTCGCCTACACATAGCCACCCCCCACTGTCTCCTTCCTCCACAGCGAATCGAGGCTGCCGACCTGAACGGTGGCAGCCGGCACACGCTGGTGTCCCCTGTCCAGCACCCCTATGGCCTCACCCTGCTTGACTCCTATATCTACTGGACTGACTGGCAGACCCGGAGCATCCACCGTGCTGACAAGGGGACCGGCAGCAACGTCATCCTGGTGAGGTCCAACCTGCCGGGCCTCATGGACATCCAAGCCGTGGACCGGGCACAACCACTGGGTGAGAGGACCTCTAGGACCGTGGGCCAGAGCTGGCTTTCTGAGGGTAGCCCGGTGTCTAAGTCCGGAGCACAGAGATCCTCCTACGATCTCAGAGACAAGGACCTCCTTAAGCCCCCTTCCTCGATCAGGCTGTGCTCTGTCTGGGTATGGCTGGGACTCTGACTGCTGTCACCTTCAGAAGACCTCCTGAAGGGAGACACACCTGTTCCTCCTCCCTCATCCCTGCCAGGCACCAGTTCTGTTACTTAGGACAGCAGAGAACCAGGCACAAGAGACCAGGGCCTTTGTAAGCTTCCTGCAGGAATCCAGGCTGGTTGTCAAGGCTCATGCGTCTCACCTCCCCAGGTTCTAACAAGTGTGGCTCTAGAAACGGCGGCTGCTCCCACCTCTGCTTGCCTCAACCCTCGGGCTTCTCCTGCGCCTGCCCCACTGGCATCCAGTTGAAGCGAGATGGGAAGACGTGCGATCCCTCCCCCGAGACCTACCTGCTCTTCTCCAGCCGAGGCTCCATCCGGCGTATCTCGCTGGATACCAGCGACCACACAGACGTGCACATCCCGGTTCCCGAGCTAAACAATGTCATCTCCCTGGACTATGACAGCGTGGACGGGAAGGTCTATTACACAGACGTGTTCCTGGATGTTATCAGGTATGAATGTCCCTGAAATCTCCAGAGGACACAGACCTGTGTCCCATCCCTGGTGGGGTGAGGTCATGTCTATGTTGACCTCTAAGCAGACTGAGTGATTTGGTAGTTTTGGATAGTGAGTTCTGATCCTGACTTGTTGTTCGCTTGTCACTAACAACAGAGTTCAGGGACGCCGGGGTCACTCAGTCAGTTAAGCATCTGCCTTCGGCCATTCAGTCAGTCAAGCATCTGCCTTCGGCTCAGGTCATGATCCCAGGATCCTGGGATTGAGTCCTGCATCGGGCTCCCTGCTCAGCGGGGAGTCTGCTTCTCCCTCTGTCTGCTGCTCCCCCTGCTTGTGTGCTTGCTCTCTCTGTCAAATAAATAAGTAAAATCTTTAAAAAAAAAAAAAAAAAGAAAAGAAATAGCGTTCAGATTTGGGTTTTTTTGTTTTGTTTTGTTTTGTTTTGTTTTTTTTCTATAACACAGAGAGAGAGAGATCACAAGTAGGTAGAGAGGGAGGCAGGCTCCCCGCCGAGCAGAGAGTCTGATGTGGGGCTCAATCCCAGGACCCTGAGATCATGACCTGAGCCGAAGGCAGAGGCTCTAACCCACTGAGCCACCCAGGCGCCCCAGATTTGGGTTTTTTTATTGTTGTTATTTCTAGATTAATAGAAGCCCAGTATATAAAACAAACAGTCAGGCTGAGGACCTGGAGCCTTTACCCCACTGCCTGGCCCTGTGGGAGCTCCATGCATCCCCTAAGACTCATTGATGAGTAGCTAAGCAGTGTATCTGTATTATAATACAGGAGCCCTGGCCAAATGCCAAGGCCTGGGGTTGTTCACAAGGTTGCGTTTTGCTGTTTTAAAGATATTTTTGTTTTGTTTATTTTACTTTTTATTATTCTTTCCATTTTTTTTTTGGTCCCATCATAGCTGAGGAATGTGATGGCCTACCACTATTTTGAGGGGTTTATTATGGCAGAGATTCTCATATAAAAGAATAAAGGCATTCCCCTTGGTTCTCCCTGAGAGGCATATTAGAATCTGAAGCTTGGGCGGGGCAGGGCGGGTGTTGGTGGTGGTGCCTGGGTGGCTCAGTCGATTAAGCATCAGCTTTCCGCTCAGGTCATGATCCCCGGGTCCTGGGATTGAGCCCCATTTCAGGCTCCCTGCTCAGGGGGGAGCCTGCTTCTCCTTCTCCTGCTCCCCTCTGCTTGTGCTCTCTCCTTCTCTCTCTCACATAAATAAATAACATCTTAACAAAAAAAAAAAGACTCTCATGCTGGGAGATTGTAGTTTAGGAGATTGTAGTTTAGGAGATATAGTTAGGAGATTGTAGTTTAGGAGATATGTAGTTTAGGAAAGTTCCTGAAATGTTTGTGACATACCCCCATCCTGTGGTTGAATTCCGTGGTAGAGGACTAATGTAAAAATACACAGGGAGATTTGGACCAATGTGCCTTTCTTATAATTACCACCTATCAATCCTTATCTCTTCCCTAAAGTATATGGGGAATTACTGACCTGTCTTCTGCAAGACATGGGCCCAAACACCTCCTATTTAGAGCAGGAAACACTTTGTCCAAGGATTTGTCCATTAATTCTGCTAATATTTTGACTACCTACTCTGGCTAGATGCTGAGGAATGTACTGATAGGTAGTCTCTGTCCCTGTGGAGTTTTTAATAGGGATCTAATTATAGGAACATGGATTAAAGGGGTTTCAGTCTAGGGGTGAGAGGCTGGCTTAGTTGGAAGAGCACGTGACTCTTGATCTTGGGGTCATAAGTTTGAGCCCCATGTCAGGTGTAGAAATTACTTTAATAAATATACTTAATTTATAAGTATAAGTTATAAGTATAATATATTACTTATACTTTTTAAATATATAATATATTTATATTATATTTATTTTTATATTATATATTTTATATTTTATATATATTTATTTTATATTATATTTATATTATATATATTTATATTTATATATTGATATATTACATTTATATTTATATTTATATATATTCTACTTTTATATATACTTGTAATAAGTTATAAGTATAATTTATAAGTATAAATTATACTGTGGGGGTATCCAGTCTACCTCTGGTCAGTTGGGTCAGTCATCCAGCCCTGGGCTATTCCCTCAGGAGAGCAGATCTGAATGGCAGCAACATGGAAACAGTGATCGGGCGTGGGCTGAAGACCACTGACGGGCTGGCAGTAGACTGGGTAGCCAGGAATCTGTACTGGACGGACACGGGCCGAAATACCATTGAAGCATCAAGGCTAGATGGTTCCTGCCGCAAAGTGCTGATCAACAACAGCCTGGATGAGCCTCGGGCCATTGCCGTTTTCCCCCGGAAGGGGTAAGTTCATGGCAGGCAAAAGAGACCCCCAGGGTAGAAGGGCCTGATGGAGAGTCCCTAGGAAAATGCCCATGTACTAATGGTGTCAGTGTGTCCCCCCTAATTCTCCGAGCCTCTGGGTGCCATCTTCCCTTGCCTTGGTGATGATGGTGGTATTGTATCTCAGGTACCTCTTCTGGACCGACTGGGGCCACATTGCCAAGATTGAGCGGGCAAACTTGGACGGCTCGGAGCGGAAGGTCCTCATCAACACAGACCTGGGTTGGCCCAATGGCCTTACCCTGGACTATGACACCCGCAGGTGGGAACCCTGTCCTAGGAGCTTCCTGGAAATTGAGTGGGTAGAGGAAAGGTTGGGGGAGAGTCAGACAGTGAAAACAAAAAGAAAGCTCCTTGGTAGGTAAGGAGGAAAAAAGCAGCGAGAAAGATGAGGGGATGTATTCTTAGAGCAAGCGTTGCTCTGAATCTGGCCCTCAGTCCTCAGATGGATTTTGTTTGTGTGGTTTACATGTTTTTGATTTGAGTGTCTTAAGCAGAGCCTGTCCTCTGGTTGGACCACAGATCCCATGACCCCCAACTCATTGGAGGCTGATTTTTTTGCATTTGTTACTCTTCTGATCCCTTCACTCATTAGAATTTGCAACTCCTCATCTAGATCAAAATGCTAGAGGGTGAGAGAAGAGGGTGAAAGGTGCTTCGAGGTAGCCAGCTTCCCTTTCTGCCCCCAGAAGAAGGGAAAGGAATCAAAGTCACCTGGAGAGTTGGGCTGGAGAAGAGGAATGCCTTCTCCCCTTAGCCTCAGTGAAGTCCTTGTACAGCGAGATCTCTTCTTTTTTCTTTTTCTTTCTTTTTTTTTGTTTGTGTGTGTGTGAGATCTCTTCTTGAAGAGTGCTCCTAAGAATTTGGACTTTGATTCTTGGGATCAGATGAGCCTGGAGGGTGGCTTCTCTAAGATCACAAGGCTCTCTACCCCACCCCAGAGAGCTCCGACCCCCTACTTGAGTTACCAACCTCCCTTCTTCAGCTTTGGGACTCGCAGTGTCCTCTCTGATCAAGTGCGCCTTTTGACGACTCACCACCCCTGCTGGGACAGATGGGGCGGGGGAGACAGATAGCTCAGGATGGGGACAGATAGCTCCTTGTGGGGAAGGACTGGGCTTCTTGGCAAGCATTTGGGGCAGCCACCTTCTCTCTTGTCCTTCACAGGATCTATTGGGTAGATGCACATCTGGACCGGATCGAGAGCGCCGACCTCAATGGGAAGCTACGGCAGATCTTAGTCAGCCATGTCTCCCACCCCTTTGCTCTCACTCAGGTACTGGCTCAGGAGAGAGGTAACTAAACCTCCTTGATGGTGGAGGGGGGTATTCCTTTGGGATCCCAAGTTGGTGGCCTTAACCCTAGTTGCTACGCGACAGACAGGCTATGGAAGCTCATTTCAGGGGTGTTTCCTGCACACTGAAGCCTTGGCGCCATGTGTCTCCTAGTCCCGTCCCGCCACTCCACGTTCTAGCATTTGAGGGAGGGACTCGAAAATGCAGATTCCTGGGCCCTGGGCGATAAAGACTCTGCTTCATGAGCATTGGGCTTAGGGAGGTGCATTCTAATAGGTTCCCTGGTTGATTCTAATGCCATGTTTCCGTCAGCTGAGCCCAGGCAGCTGGCTTAGTGATTGTAGGGTAGATGGGCTATGAGCCCAAGTATTGAGGCAGCCAGCCAGTTGGTACGTTTATTGAGCCTCTAATCTGCCAGCTCAGTGGGTTCAAGCTCTGCCTGTTCATTGAACAAGTGCAGCTTTGGACAAGATACTGAACTTCTCTAAGCTTCACTTACCTAAAAAATAATTAAGTTTAATAATGGTGTCCTGCCGGGGCGCCTGGGTGGCTCAGTGGGTTAAAGCCGCTGCCTTCGGCTCAGGTCATGATCCCAGGGTCCTGGGATCGAGCCCCACATCGGGCTCTCTGCTCAGCAGGGAGCCTCCTTCCCCCTCTCTCTCTGCCTGCCTCTCTGCCTACTTGTGATCTCTGTCTGTCAAATAAATAAATAAAATCTTTAAGAAAAATAATAATGGTGTCCTCCCAAAATATGCGCAAAGCATTAGCACACTTATCTGGCACTCGGTCGTGTTATTTTGAATCATTTTAATTATCACTGGGTGTCATATTTTAGTTCTAACCCTGTATGATAATTCAGGGGAAAAAACGATCTACCAAGCTTGGGGCCAAAACAGGGATCCTCAGTCATTTAAAAATCTTTGTTCATTTTTGACCAATGTCCACTTATCTGTATTGTGCATCGTATCCTACCAGCCAATAAGATTTGGGCCCTGCCTACTGATAGGCTCCCCCTACCCCGTACTCCAAATGTAAAACTATAGGATGGTATTGAATACGGTTTTTCAATCTCTAAGTGTCCCCTGGGATTTCTGATACATACCCGGAAGCAGGAGGGGAACCACCTTCTCTGCGTTCCCCACCCCTGGCCAAGAATCTGAGGATCACTGCATTAGAAGGCTACTTCCCCCAGAAGTAACCAGAAGATTTGGGCCAGGGCTCTAAGGGAAGGGCCCAGAAGAGCCGGGACCTTAGAAGGACCCCTTGCCCCCGAGTTCCTCCTATTTACTAGGTACAAGAAGTCATTTATTCATTGAGCCACGCAGTCAACTGACTGAGAATTATGTGTTAGTGCTAGAAATTGAGAGATAAATGAAATGCATTTTTGCCCTTGAAGGACTTAGTCTTACATCACGGGCAGGTAAGCAGATGACCACAGAGTGTCAAGGGTCACTTGTAGAAGGCACAGAGCACCATGGAGGAGGGAATTCTGTATAGACTGGGGGAGATGTCCCGGACAGTGCCATATTGGGGGACACACGGAAGTTGGCATGCTGGATAAGAGACAAAGAGGGCATTTCAGTGGAGAGAGTGCACATGCTAAAGCATGCAACTCTGCTGAGGACAGACTGTTGAATAATATCTACTCTTTATTGGGTTTTCCTGTTGAGTAGCAGGACAGATGGATCTATTGGACAGACTGGCAGACCAAGTCAATCCAGCGCGTGAACAAGTACTCAGGCCGGAACAAGGAGACAGTGTTGGCGAATGTGGAAGGGCTTATGGATATCATTGTGGTTTCTCCTCAGCGACAGACAGGTGGGCTCCTGGGTCCTGAGCCTGCTTCCTTGCCATCGGTGGGGTGGTGCGTCTCCCCAAGGACTCTTAATGACCGAGACATTTAGACTCACAGGAGAGCCTTTTGGCTCCCATTTCAAGCCCGTAGGCCTTTTTCAGCCCCAAGTGGTTGTACACCTTCTGCCCTACTGCCCCTGGGAATGAGGTGCCCCGGAGTTCCTCCTTACTGAGAAGTGCCAAACTGGGAGACCTGATTCTATCCCAAACCAGACACTCACCCACTTTGCCTCTAGGGACAAATGCCTGTGGTGTGAACAATGGAGGCTGCACCCACCTGTGCTTTGCCAGGGCGTCGGACTTTGTATGTTCCTGTCCTGATGAGCCAGATGGCCGGCCCTGCTCCCTTGGTGAGTTGCACTGGACAGGCCCCTGGACCAGCAGAGCCATTGGAGTGGCAGGGGATCATCAGCGTCAGCTCTGTCCTTCTGGGTGGGATCCCCCTCGAGGGGTTTTATAGCAAAGTGACTGGGAGCAATGAGCTTGAGCTTTGGAATAACACAGACCCAGGTTTGCCTGGCTTCTGGCATTTACTAGAATGGAATTCAGGTCTCCTGGTTCCCTGACCCCTGCTGTGGCCCGTGTATTACTGTCTTTCCTGACCTTTGTGGACCAGCTAGCCATCCAGAGCTACTAACATTGGAGCCCAAATCCATTTTATTTACAGTATGAAGAGGCTTTAATGAGGTTGCCTAGGATAAGGACAGCTAGAAGATTGCTTTGTCAAGTGTCCCAGGTGTTACTCTTGGATCATATGTAGAGATCTGGGGCTCCAGGGGCTCATGCAGTCCTTTTTCTCTCCAGTACCTGGTCTGGTGCCCCCAGCTCCCAGGGCTACCAGCCTAAGTGAAAGGAGCCCGGTGCTACCCAACACACTCCCTACCACCTTGCGTTCCTCCACCACTCGGACCCGCACATCTTTGGAGGAGGTGGAAGGAAGGTAAGTGTATTTGGTATGGGATTCAGGGCTCTTTCTTCCAAATCACCATCCCCCTCCAGCAGAAGACCATGGCATTAGCTTAGTCATTCTGGCACATGGGCAGTAGAGCACATCGTTAGCTGTCAGGCCCTGCTTTTGGCGCTGGAGAGGATATTTTGACTTGTAGACTGTTGCAAGCGATTGTCTTTTTAGCTCTGAAGGCAAGAAGCTTTAAGTGTTTAGAGAGAAGATCTCTAAGGGAGAGGGAAATCACTCTGGAGGGGTTTCCTACATGGTGTTCCTCCTTCCTTTCTGTGATGTTTGTTCTCAGGTAACCCGTTTAGTATATGGTCTTGTCCTGCAGTTTACTTAGAAACCACTAAGTCATAGTGGTCTCAGGGCTGTGGTTTTATGACATCCTCAGGACTGCGATTGGCTTATAATGACCTCAAACACACATGCGTGTATGTGTGTACGCGTATACACACACACGTGCACACACACACACCCTGTTATTAAATAAGCAAGCATAACCATGAATAGTTCTCAAATCAAGTATAAAATATTGTATTTAATTAAGTTGATGGTACTATTAATTTAAGATGCATCCTGATTGAGAGTTTCAACTGAGAAAATGACCAACATCAATTATGAGATGCCAGTGATTGTAAGACACATTCCTGTTCCGGAGTAGACTATAGAACAATGCATATCTTAAAACTGACTTTTATGGCTGAATAGTATTGCATTATATATTAGGGCACCTGGGTGGCTCAGTTGGTTAAGCATCCGACTCTTGATTTTGGCTCCAGTCATAGTCTCAGGGTTGCAAAACCGAGTCCCACATCGGGTTCTGTGCTCAGCTCAGAGTCTACTTGTCCCTCTCCCTCTGCTCCATCCCCCACTCACGCTTTCTCTTTCTCCCAAATAAATAAGCAAATAAAATCTTCAAACAAAAAAGAAAGAAAGGAAGGAAGGAAGAAAGAAAGAAGGAAAAATTCCATTATATATACACCACATCTTCTTTATTCATTGTTTCCATGTCTTGGCTATTGTAAATAACACTGTCGTGAATGTGGGGGTGCAGGTGTCTTTCTGAGATAGTGATTTAGTTTCCTATTGTTACTGTTTTGATGTCTATCTTGCCAGACATTTTCTATTGAGACATTTTTTCCCATTGTAATATACTGTCTCTTTAGTATCAGCTTTAGCTTAAAAAGATAATTAACTACTCCAATTCTGAAAAGCAGAAACATAATAATAATCCCAAATGAGAACTCTAGACTCATGTCTTTAAAATTATAAAATTTGCATGGTGCCTAGATGGCTCAGTAAGTAGAGCATGTGACTTTTGAGCTCAGGGTCATGAGTTCAAGCGCCACAACAGCGTAGAGTTTACTTAAAAAATAAAAAAGAAGGGCGCCTGGGTGGCTTAGTCAGCTAAGCATCTGCTTTCGGCTCAGGTCATGAACCCGGGGTCCTGGAATTGAGCCCTGGGTCAGGCTCCCTGCTCAGCAGAGAGCCTGCTTCTCCCTCTCCCTCTTCCCCCCCGTGACCCCCCACTTGTGCCTGCTCACACGCTCATGCGCACTCTCTCTCTCCAATAAAATCTTTAAAAAAATTAAAAATCAATAGTGTAAAAACTAGAATTGGAAGTATTAAAAAAGGAATAGAATAAAATCATAAAATTTACACAAGATCAAATTCATTCTGTTTGCCCCATTTTCCCTTTTTGGAAGTTTATATAGAAAACCAAACATCAGGATATAAACATGTATCTTTTTCACTAACTTCTGAGTACTGGCAATCATGATTAATCTGACTTTCTTTAGGATAATTTAGAAAACTTTAGAACCCTACTCAGATAATTTTCTAACATTCAGAGTCTGTTTGAAGACTCCGTGTATCTTGGTTTCAAATGCTCTTGCAAATAGCTTTTCTCTAGCCTTTTAGGAGATGCCTTTAATTGCCTGTTCATAATGTGCCACAAAGAAGTTACCTTCTTAGCATTTCAAGTTGGTTCTCTGAGCCCTCCCTCTGGATGTCTTGCATATTCCCTTGTGAAAGAATGGAGAGAAGGAAAACAATTTTTTTTCAAGGTCTATTTAGACCTTGCGCTACTCTGTATCCAATCAGAGGTTTGCTTGGCTGGTAGCTTCTTCCAACTCATCCTGGTAGCTTAATAAATCCTACCACTGGTATCCTTAGTGTTCTGTCAGCAGACGTCCTGCTCACTTCCAAACCGCTTCTCCTTTTTAGAGGAATCTTTTTTAAAGAGTATATATTTAAAAACCCATTTAAACACGGGGCGCCTGGGTGGCCCAGTCATTTGAGCAGCTTGGGTCATGATCTCAGGGTGGTGAGATCGAGCCTGCCTGCACCCCGCATCAGGCTCTGTGCTCAGCAGGGAATCTGCTTGGGATTCTCCCTCTCCCTCTGCCCCTCCCCACTTGTTCTCTCTCTTTCTCTCTCTCAAATAAGTAAATAAATCTTTTTTTATTTAACTATTTAAGGGGTGCCTGGGTGACTCAGTGGGTTAAAGCCTCTGCTTTCGGCTCAGGTCATGATCCCAAGGTCCTGGGATTGAGCCCCGCATCAGGTTCTCTGCTTAGCAGGAAGCCTGTTGCTTCCTCTCTCTCTCTCTTTGCCTGCCTCTCCGCCTACTTGTAAACTCTGTTTGTCTAATAACTAAATAAAAAATATTTTAAAAATAAAAAATAAAATAAAAAACTATTTAAACATGACTCATACTGATTTCTTGGTATTTCCTGGTCTGTGCTTCTGATGTCTCTCATTAGGTACAATCAGATATCTGAAAGCCTGACTCAAAAGCCTTTTTCCTGTCCTTCTCAGGACATTTTTTTTTTTTTTTTAATTTAAGAGAGAGAGATTGGGGATGGGGTGGGTAGTGGCAGAGCAGAGGGAGAGAGGGAATCTAAAGGAGGCTCCACGCCCAGCACAGAACCCAATGTGGTGCTCGATCGCATGACCCTGAGATCATGACCTGAGCTGAAATCGAGAGTCAGATGCTTAATCGACTGAGCCTTCCAGCCGCCCCCCACCCCGACCCACCCAGGACTTCTCCTCTTTCCTGAAAGAAGGCAGGACCTTAATCAAATATGAGTAGCCTTCACCTACAGTTTTCTCTGCCCCACAGATGCTCTGAAAAGGATGCCCAGCTGGGCCTCTGTGCGCATTCCAACGAGGCCGTACCTGCTGCTCCAGGTGAGCCCCGAGTGCCCAACTGTTCAAAGGCGAAGAAGCTTTAAGGCATCAGAGCCTCTACTGATACCTCCCAGAACCTTCATGGGGACTCTCTGGGGTTGTCGAGCCTGTGTCTCAGAATAAATCCGTAGAAAAAACAACATTAGCTAGCTACCACTTACAGAGTGCTTTCCACGTGCCAGCTGTTTGTTAAGCTGTGTATGTGTGTGTGCACCTACACACATGTGCACATATGTACATGAGTGTACACACTCAGCTTTCACTGACGCCAGGCTAGGAACAGTTTATTATTTACATTTAACTGATGAGAAAACAGGCTTCAAGTCAAGCGTCGTGCCTTAAGTCTCACGGCTAGTAAGTAGTGGACCTGGGAACAGAGATGCTGGCAGGCTGATGGGTTTCTTCTCAGCCCCCCACCCCCGTGGCCTCTGCCCTGGCCGTTCTCAGATGCTTTGCCATCCAGGCCCTACCAAAGGAGCCCCCCATCTTCCTGCCCCTCACACCAGCTGGCGGACTGTCCTTGGTCCCAGCTTAGCATGACTCTGTTCCTCCTAGGGGAAGGACTTCACGTCAGCTATGTCATCGGTGGGCTCCTCAGTATCCTGCTGATTTTGCTGGTGATTGCAGCTTTGATGCTGTACAGGTAACCTCAGCCTCATTGCGGGGGGCACGTGTCCATGGGTCCTCATTCGCACGGCAGTGATCTTGGGAAGCTCCACGTCTTGCTGATCCGGCCTCTGACCAGCCTCATGTCAAGATGGGTCCCTGGTCAGAGCCGCAGAGAGGATGGGTAGAACCTGAATCCTGACTCTTCTTCACCATTCACGGCCTGAGCAGGTTCCTCACGTTATGACCCAGCAGCCCTCGGGACTTTCTTTATAGGCTGAGATGCTAAGGGCATGGAGGGTATGGCCCAAGGTCACACAGTAAGAGGCAAAGCTGGGACCGATGCAGGCATCTCTGCTTTGCCGCTGCTCTACCTCCTCTCAGACCCTGGAAGTTGGAAAGGCCTTTTCCTCACATAACCACGGCCTCTACTGCAATATTATTTGACCTATCATTGCTCAGTGTGCATCATCCTGGGAAGGTGGAGTGTGTCATTTTCAGTTTAGAATCCTCTTTTTACAACCTCGTATGTATTTTCCCCAAATGCTTTAAACACAGCTTGCAGCAAAATTCCGGGATTTTGCTCTGCTGCTGTGGCTCCTGCTAATAGTAACCACCACCACAGCAACAACACGCTAATAGTAATAGTCATAGATAGTGGATATGTATGAATGCCCTCAACAATGGTTGTAGTACAGGTATTATTATTCCTCACTTTACAGATGAGGATCAGAGGCTCACAAAGTTTAGATTATGTCCACCAAGATCCCAGCTAGTAAGTAACAGACGTGGATTGACACAGATATGGCTTGACTCGGTATATCAGCTATCCACTGCTGGATAGCAAATTATTCTGAAACTTAGCAACTTAAAATGACAACCGTTTATTATCTCACAGTGTGTGGGGGTCAGAAATCTGGATTCCGTTTAGCTGCCTGCCTCTGCCTCACGGTTCTCTTACAGACTTCAGTCCAGGTAGCAGCCAGGGCTGTGGTCTTATCTTAAGGCTTGACTGGGGAGGGAGTCCCTTCCAAGCACGTTCATGTAGCTGTTGGCGGGATTCAGTTCCTCACAGGCTGTTGGACTGAGGGTCTTGGTTCCTTGCTGGCCGTTGGCTGGATGTCTCCCTCATCACTTCCCTGCCTTGTGGGCCTTCCCAAAAAACACCCGACAACATGGCAGCTTGCTTCCCCAGAGCAAGCGTAAGCGAGAATGAGGGAGGAAAGGCAACCTAAGATGGAAGCTGCAAGTTTCTTTGGAACCTAATCTAGCATCCGTCACTTTTGTAAATTCTGTTCATCAGAAGTGAGTCACCAGGGATGCCTGGCTGGCTCAGTCAGTGGAGTGTGTGACTTTCGATCTCGGGGTTATGGGTTAGGTATATTAGGTATATTAGGTATAGAGATTACTTGAAAATAAAACATTAAAGGTAAAGTAGAAGTGAGTCACCAGATGCAGCCCACACTCAAGGGGTAGGGATTCAGAAGGGGTAAAGACCAGGAGGCGGGGATCACTGGGGCCATCTTAGAGGCTGCCTACCACTTTCAGGTTACAGCTTCCCCAGATGTCACCCCCATAAAGATAGGAACTAATTTCTCATCACCTTTCCTCCTAAAGACACAAAAAATCCAAGTTAACTGATCCTGGAATGGGGAACCTGACCTACAGCAACCCCTCCTACCGAACTTCCACTCAGGAAGTGAAAATTGAAGCAATCCCCAAGCCAGCCATGTACAACCAACTGTGCTATAAGAAAGAGGTAAAAATTACGATTTATATTCAAGGTGGGGTCTTGTTTTTGGAGAGGGGATGGATATGCTCCAGTTGCCTAAACGGATCAGTGAGGGATGCCGGGTGGTCCCACCTACCATTTTGGAAGTTATAGTGAACACAAGAACTGAATCTTGTATGGGATTCTGGAGAGATCTAGACTCTCTGAGGGGCCAGCTTGAGGAATCTTAGTGAGAGCAAGGTTAGTAAGCAGATTCCAGAAGGTCTAGGTCTGAAAGCATGTAAGTGTACACCTCTCTGCCAGGAAATATTTTCCCTGGCTCATAGGTTTTCTCTCCTGTAGTGGTCATTCCCCTGCAATGAGGCTGCACCCCTTTGAAACGCCCCAGATTCCTAGACAACACCCAAAAAACTTGAGAGCTCCTGGACTCTCCCTTTTCTAACCTCTGATCCACGCTGTTGGCACCTAGGGCTGGGAATGGCTGGGTTTCTTGCTATTCTTCCTCTTACCACAGAGTCTTAAGAGATTTCTGTAGAATTCTGAAGGTTTACATGCTTTTGCTCTCTTAGTTCCTTTGTTGCTTCAGTGAAAATTTATGTGCTGAATGTTTAGGCTTGAAAAATAGTCCCATTTCCACAAGGGACCGGTATCCCCCCAATTTCAGATTTTCCTAGTCTAATATGACCCTTGCTTCTTCCAGAATCCTGTAACCTTTCATCAGAAGTTCTATCCCTTATGAAACCCTAATTGGTCTACTTGCCTGGCCTGTCTGGCACAGTCAACACTTGCCCTCACCTCTCCAGGGCTCCCACGCATAATGAGTACATTTTACATAACAATCACATGCTTTCTGGATCCATTAATTTCCATATTAAAAAAGCTTCCACGGGGAGCCAAAACACCACCTGCAGGGCTAGTGTGCAGTTTTAGGGATGGTAGAGCCCTCCTCGATTAGTATGTTTGAGAGAAAGACTCCTGAGTCTTAGGTTCCTAGAGTGTTTGATGCCCCCAGAGAAGAAACGTCATAAGGGTCCTAGGTTAGACCTGAAAAGTGTGTGACCTCTTTCTTCTGTTATATGCTTTTCCTCAGCAGCTCTTTCATCCCTCTGACAGTCTTTCACCCTTTCTCTTCTGATTTCCTCCTGATTTCAGGTACCTGTTGCCATGTGTTTGGAGAGGAAAGAGTGTTCCCTTCCCCCCACCCCGATTGCCAGTGCCATGTCCCCCATCTCTCCTAACCTACCCAGCTGGTCTCTGCAATGAAGACACTGCATGGCTCGGTGTAATCTGATGCTAATTTCAGCTCGGAGGCTGTGATGCCGTGTGCCTGTGTGCTCTCTGTCTGTCTCTGCTCTGTGGACAGAGCTACCACTCCTAGAGGGCCGTCCTCAAAGTCTCCTTTTTAATGTAGGGGCTCAATCAGGAGAGCATGTCACTCTTGATCTCAGGGTTGTGAGTTCAAGCCCCACGCTGGATATAGAGATGACTCAAAAATAAAATCTTAAAAAAAAAACAAAAAACTGTAGGGGCGCCTGGGTGGCTCAGTGGGTTAAAGCCTCTGCCTTCGGCTCAGGTCGTGATCCCAGAGTCCTGGGATCGAGCCCCGTGTCAGGCTCTCTGCTCCGCAGGGAGCCTGCTTCCTCCCCTCTCTCTCTCTGCCTGCCTCTCTGCCTACTTGTGATCTGTGTCTGTCAAATAAATAAAATCTTTTAAAAAAAAAAAACTGTAGGAGCTCAGTTAGACATCTGTGGAGTTGAGTTGTTATAAAATAGAGGAGCACTTGCAGAACTCTTGGCCGGAATGCCGTCCCAGGACAGAAACTATGGCATGGCCCGTTTTCTCCTGGTACCAGTGGCATGTCGGTTGGTATCCCCCAGAAACCAGGAGTAAGCCTACCCTTTGAGAAATCCATCAAGGGAGAAGCCTGAGTAGAACTTAAGGCTGTCCTCGGAACAATCCCAGGTTGCTTGGGAATGGCCCAAGGCTCAGAGGAGCAGAGCCAGAGCGGCTTCTCCAAAAAGGTGATAGGTTACAGGACCCCAAAGGATTGACACTCGGAACCCAAATAAGAAGATCTCCTGGATCCCTCCTGTCTGACCTCCCACAAGTTTTCTCCTTAACAAAATTAGAAAGAAGAGAATCGAGGGCGCCTGGGTGGCTCAGTGGGTTAAAGCCTCTGCCTTCGGCTCAGGTCATGGTCTCGGGGTCCTGGGATCAAGCCCCATATCAGGCTCTCTGCTTGGCGGGGAGCCTGCTTCCTCCTCTCTCTCTCTGCCTGCCTCTCTGCCTACTTGTGATCTCGTCTGTAAATAAATAAATAAAATCTTTAAAAAAAAAAAAAAAAGAAAAGAGAATCGAGAATAGAAGAGCACAGAAGTAGTTTAAAATCCTGAATAAATGCACACTGAACTGCCTTTATCACTTGCTTTTGGCCACATGTATCAGCATGATGTCCCGCGAATAAGCCACAATAACGATATTACAACAACTAACAGGATTTCGTGTGTCTTGTGCATCAGGCACTTACTAACTGCATTCCATGTGTCTCCTCATTGACCCCTCACATTGATTGGTTATGAGGTGTGGGTATTATTCTCCCCACACTGCAGATGTGGAGACTGAGTTTAGAGATGCTAAATAATTTGCCCAAGGTGACATACCCAGTGAGTGGATGATGCAGGACCAGAAGCCTGTGGTTCTCCCTCCTCCCTGTCTGAGAATGGTAATAATCATCCTAGCAGCTATTCTTCTTTTAGGCTGACTCATCTCTTCACTCTGACCAAGTCTCCCCATTTGCTTGTGGGATCTTTGTACTCCTCCCACCTCCTCTCACCCCATCCACTTCCTTTTCCGGTTCACCAGGAGATCCTCTCTAGAGAGCTAACTGTGACCCTGTGTCCCCACTCTCCACCCTAGGGCGGGCCTGACCATAACTACACGAAGGAGAAGATCAAGATCGTAGAGGGAATCTGCCTTCTGTCTGGGGACGATGCCGAGTGGGACGACCTCAAGCAACTGCGCAGCTCCCGGGGGGGCCTTCTGCGGGATCACGTGTGCATGAAGACAGACACGGTGTCTATCCAGGCCAGTTCTGGCTCCCTGGATGACACGGAGACGGAGCAGCTGTTGCAGGAAGAGCAATCGGAGTGTAGCAGCGTCCATACCGCGGCCACTCCAGAAAGACGGGGCTCTCTGCCAGACACAGGCTGGAAACATGAACGCAAGCTCTCCTCAGAGAGCCAGGTCTAAAGGCCCGTGGTCCCTCCTTTCCCTACCCGTTCCTTCTCCTCTATGGACTTCCAGTCCTTGTGCTCACTTACACAACAGGCCCCCTTCCTATGTGCTCGTCCTTCTCCTCCACCTCCCACCCCGTAACTGCTCCCGAACCCTCAACCGGGAGCTGTTTCCACCTGAGTTCGTAACTACCTGTGCGCAAGAAATGACGGTGTGTCCCGAAAATTTAGACCTGGATTTTACCACGAACCTCACCTCTTGCACTCCATCCTGAGCGCCCCGAAACCAGGCTCGGTAATGATTTCTCATCAGTGTAGAGCTCCACCTCCCCTTTTCCTGGTACCCTGCCCCACGACAACTGATGACCCAACACTTCACTCTCCCCCAGCAGAGCCAGCCTGGCTGCTTCCCTGAGAGAACTTGCCCATCAGGGGCTGGGGCAGGGGTCAAGGGTAAAGAGAGAGATGAAGGAAAGAGGCTGAGAGAGGAAGGAGGAATAAGCCCCGCTGGTCTGGGTGTTTCAGAAGCCTCCAGCCTCAAGTGCATCGGTAATATGAGAAAGCTTTTAGGGGTGGTTGGGCTGCATCTCCTGTCCGTTGCTGGCAATGGATTTTATTCTTGCCCTAAGAGCTACTGGTTTTTTTTTTTTGTTTTTCGTTTTTTGTTTTTTCAGCTGCCAATATTGGTAAGATCTGGGTATGACTCAAGCTGTTCTTCCTCCTGCTAGAGTGTCTGGAAGCTTCTACCTTCGATGACAGGGTCTTTATTGCATGGCAGCTTGCTAATATTTCCCCCGCTGGTACCACCACTGGCCAGTACCCTTATGTCTTTGACTCTAAGTAACCAGGTTGTGAGCAGGGGCTTAAGTAATGTGGGGCCCCGAGCGCTGAGTCTCTCTGCAAGGTCCAACCAGCGCTGTTTAGACCAAAAGTAGCATATCACCTGAACCTTAACGTCCTGCCACTCTCTCCCCACTCATACTCCGGGATTCTAAGCATAGAGATCCTGAAACACCTTCCACAGAAGGGCCAGGAGTTTTCATAAACAGTCAGGAAGAGAGATTGGGTTTTAGACTTGGGGCACACAGGGCCTCAAGGGAAATATCCATGAGGTTGAACCTCCTGTGTTCTCTCTCAAGTGCTCAGGGATCTAAGTTAGTGGACAGAGAACCTGTGGCTCTAGGGGTGGTGACGTTCCCATTCCAACTCTCTTCCCCGCTAAGTGACGGACTTTCCAGGCTGTGATGCCATCACTTGGTTTGTGCTTGTTCACACAAAGAGTGCGTGTCTCCTGCTAGGATCAGCGAATTGGAGACATTTTGTCTGCCCCAGACCTTCTATAGACCCCTTCCTTCCCCCCCACCCCAATTTGCTTTTTCTGACTTAGCCTTGTGGTGGTAAGGAGAGGGTTACATCAAAACACAAAGTAGGGGGCAAAGAGTAGAAAGGGAGAATGACCAATGAAGCCCTCTCGCCTAGGGCAGATCCAGACCCCTCCACCCAGGATCTGGAAGCAACAGGAGAGGATGATGGGCTGAGAAGAGAGGCAAGAGCTTCTCAAGGAAGCTTCCCAATTGGAAACATCTTCTGTGGTTATTGGTATTGAGAAATCAGCTGCCACACGTGAGTGAAAATGGAGAAGAGCAAGGCTTTTCTGGTCAGTTCTGAGGCTGCTAGAGACAGGTGCCAAGCCCTGAGCCCTACTGGTAGTAGCCAGCGCAGGTCTGGGCCCACACATGACAACCTGGCCAGGCCAGCAAGGCTTTGCCAGTACACACACACAGTGGGAAAGGCGAGGTGCCACTCACAGGAGGAAAGGGAGATATTTCACACTTGACAAGGTGGTAAAAAAAGGAGCACTTTGGGTCCTCAGATTCATGATTGAGGATGGGGAGAAAGTAGGAAAGTGGCATTTTCTTGATTGGAAAAGGGGAAGGATCTTATTGCACTTGGGCTGTTCAGAATGTAGAAAAGACATATTTGAAGAAATATCTATTTGAGCACTGATTCACTATGTAAAAAGCAAAACTTCTCTGTCCTAAACTAATGGAAATAATTCTCCCACACTCATGTGTAATGGTTTTAACGTTACTCACTGGAGAGATTGGACTTTCTGGAGTTATTTAACCACTATGTTCAGTATTTTAGGACTTTATGATAATTTAATATAAATTTAGCTTTTCTTAATCACCGTGCCTGGCTTGGAGTCATGACTAATCACTGCATCCGCTCTGTCTGACAGACCCATGCTTTCAAAACCTTCTTGCAACATCACCTATAAGTCACTCAGGGATGTGAGGACAGTGAGGAGCCATAAAAGGTGTGAAGTTCCTGGCTGGAGGTTCAACTCATCTTGAGAAGACAGGTCAAGACCAGAGTTCAATGGCTTGTGAAATCCTTACTTCCTCTAGAACAGTGATGGCAGATGACAATTGAGTGCCAACTCTGATTGATTGATAGTGGCTGCCCAAGGTCCTGTTGAGATTCAACAGGGAAGATGTCATGATTTTTAGTGACATCTCCTTCAGGCACTGGAAAGAAGTGTCATGGCTTATATACCTTGTATCTTCTATCTCCGTTCTAGGTCTATGAGGACCTCATTGTCCCAGAACTTGACTTTGCCTTGCCGTGATAATCACTGGCAGGACTGTCTGATGTAGTAGGAAAAGGACTGGGTACAAGGAAGGTTCATCACAGGCCCAGATCTGCTACTAGCTTTTTTTGATCTTAGTCAAGTTTCATAATTACTCTGACAATGGATCAAATCAACATTGATTCCTTTCATTTATTTTTTAACTTTTTTCCTTCTATTTTTAAAAAGCTGCCTTCTCATAATTTATACACTGCATCTCAAGGCTAGGGCAGGGAGCTGGGGATCCATTCTCTGGTTTTCTGGACATGACACCTCTTTAGTGACAACTGGGAATCATGGAAGTCTCGGTGCCAGATGTGGAATTGTATGCCAAGTCTCAATAGTTGATTTTCTAAACCACAAGCCTTTTATAGAATAGTGCTTCCTTTCATTCCTTTATCTCTTGCTGGGGCCAAGCCCTGCCCAAGCCTGACCCACAGAGCTTAGACTCTTACATCCCTACACAACACCCCCCAACAAAGAAAGAAAGACTGAAGCTTCTCGTATTTAAATAACAATTCTGAGGGTAATTTACAGTGCATAATTCTTCCAGCATTGGTGAGGGTATGTGTGCTAGAACAGAAACAAGTGTTATAGCTCAAGGACAGCCATCCCCTTACACCACGATTTTTTTTTTTTTAATTCACACCAGAGAGGAAAAAGGAGGACATTTAAAGCAATGAAATCCAGCCTAAAGCATAAGCCTATGTACTTGTAGAAAGTACCCCCTCCCAAAGGCTCAGGGTGACAGGCCAGACCATGAACAGTGATCACCAGAGCTAGGAACTCAGGTAGAAATTTTCAAATGAGAAGAAAAAATGAATGCATTGAGCACAAAACATTTGCTCAAAAGACTAGGGGATGTTTCTGGAAGGACAAAGTTTGGTGAATGCATTTTGACACCTTATGATCCCAAGGGCCAGTATAATCAGGGATTCAACACTGCTTGAGACTTAGAGATCTACCTAACTTGGGACTGTCCTGTCACTTTAGGGTTAGGAAATGGGAGAGGAAAAGGATGCTGGACCCAATGGCCCAGGTCTTCATAAGAAATCTGGGGGTGGGGTGAGTCAGATGAGACTTTAGCAACAGTGTCAAGGACTTAGCATCCTGTTTTCAGGTAATGAACATGCTCTGCCTTTTACTTTCCTAATCAGTAAAGTGAAAAGGTTAAGGCAGATGATTGCTAAGGTCATTGTTTTTATGTTCTTCCGAGAACTCTTGCAGATGAAACAAGAGTTGAGAATTCCTTGTCTGGTTCTCTGGCTATAAAACCTGATGAGTAGGGAGACAGTTGGCCAAATTCTAACAAACTGGACATA
The DNA here is from genome assembly GCF_963455335.1 of Martes martes. NCBI lineage: Eukaryota > Metazoa > Chordata > Mammalia > Carnivora > Mustelidae > Martes > Martes martes. The sequence continues at coordinate 19,095,272 of NC_137898.1, forward strand.
TTTTTGCAAGGTAATTATATTCAAAATATAGTCTCTGCCCCTCCTTGTGTATTGCATGAACGAATGACGGAACCTAGGATTAAAAGGTATAGAGAGGTCTCCAAGGCATGAACTGAAGCTTTCACCAAACCTAGTCCTACAGAAAACAAGATGCTGCAGAGGAACTTAGAAAAAGCTTCTAAAGAGCTGAGGATGCACAAGGTTCTAAGTGTAAAGCACTGACCTTCAAGAACATAGAGTAAACTTCAGTTATTTCTACTTGTGAACATAATGAAAAATGTAGGTGAGCCCTTTCCAGGGTAAAAAACAGTCTGAGAGTATGTCTTCTCTTCATACATGAAGGTGACTCAACTGATCCACTTAACAGGATGTGTGTCTGGGGGTGTTTCAGGCAGCCTTTGTTTTGTAACATTACCTCACTTAGTACCCATTTATTTTCTCTCTAGATCATTCTCCCATTAAGCAGCTGGCAGAGGCTAAACAGAGCTCAGCATAGGGAACAGAGTTTTATTTCCACTCAAGGCTCCAACTCACAATTTTGAACTCCTTAACAGGATGTTAAAACAGATACAGACAGCCTAATTAAGGGTCTGAGTTTAAACCCAAGGCTGGAGTTAGCCCCAAGCTATGCAATCTGCCTATGCCATTTTACAAGACACAAAGAGCCAAGAACTCTCACTTATCTTGTCCTTCTTGGTGGTTTTTCCCTCCAGCCCCTAAAAGCTTGTTGACAGCCTGCTAATGAGGTCCCTATCTCTCCCTCTGCCTCCTTCCTCTTTGGTGGGGCCCCCTTGGTCAGAGTTCTTGGACAGCCTGCCTTTGGGGGTTTGTGGGAAAATGGGCTTTGAGGAAAGGGTTGTTCATTCCTTCATTCAATAACCTAGTCAATGCAAACAGTGCAATCTCGGAGAGGCTTCAAGGCCAGTCAAGACACAAAAAGTCACAGCCCCTTGAGACCCATGTTAATGTCACTGGTGCTATCTCACAGGGGATAATGCACGAGGTACATGCACTGAAAGCTGAAAGGGAGTGGATCACTGAAACTGCTCCTCTTAGGCTGCAAATAGGAATCCAGGTGCCCTGTTTCTCTCCCAGAATGCAGTTTGTGATTATGATGGGATGAGCACTGTCTCCACCCTAGTAGGCTTTTCAGAAATACTCAGCACAGTTATTCAATAGCCCCAATGCAGGCATTTGTTTACTGCTTCCGGTTGCAATAACACAGTGTTCACCTTGATCTCTAATGCCTACAAAGGTTTCACTTTCCTTTGAATACTTTCCTTATGAAGAACTACTGGGAGGCCCCTGGGCTAAAGTAAGCAGGCGTCACATAGATAGAAGCTATTTGGTGATTACCCTGGACTGCAAAAGATGACTGGCCAAACATTTATTGAACACCTACTATGGAGCAAGGTATTATGTTAGATTTCCAAGCCAAGACCCTACGGGATCTGCCACTCCCCGCCCTACATTATCTTTCAGACCTCATCTCCTTCTATCCTCCTACTGCCCACTACTCTGCTTCAGCTATATTGGTCCCTGTTTCTCTAACCTGAGAGGCATGGTCCCAACTTAGGGTCTTTGCAAATCTGTTCCCCCTAGTTGGCACTTCCTCCCTGTAGAGAAAGAAACTCATGGCTAGTTCCTTTGCCTTCAAGTCTTTGCTTAAAGGTAACCTCCTTAGTGAAACCTACTCTGATCATGCTTTATAAAATTAATGTTTTTCTAACTCTACTTCCCTGTCCCTTTTACCGTGTTTTATTTTGTTTTTCCACTGCACATATTGTCTAATAACATACTATATAATTTATTAACGTGTTGAGCATCTATGCTTTTTCACTATAATGTGAGTACCATAAGAGAGGGGTTTATGTATGTGTGTGTTTGTGTGTGTCTATTTCATGCACTGGTTATCCCAAGTGCCTAGAACAGTCCCTGCACATATTAGGTGCTCAATAAATATTTGTTGAATGAATAAACAACTACATGAACGGAATCAGACATACAGTGCCCACCTTTTAGTAGGGCTACACATAAACCATATAAGACAAAAAGGGATTTGCCATCTCGTTCTAAAGCTCTCCAGGATCCAGACTCCATACATCCTTTATTGAGCAAATTCCACTTTACCATCACGCTCTCTTTATAAATGTAATCTTCAATTTTTTCCCATAATATTTAAATAAAGTAAACATGCCAATGACCAATGATTGAAGAAAACTATTTCTGTATGTTCCTAACCCATTTCTCAAAGGTTACTGTGACCTTTTTGCTCTGCTTGGTTTCCCCTAACCTATGGATCTTTCCTCATGACCCATCTTTTCGCTCTCCACTCCCCCACGATGTGGTCTCAGCCACTGCTACAATTCCATCTTTTCTACACCTGTATCACTTGAGTCCTAACCTTTTCTCCAGTTCTCATCCTCAATTTCCTAGACCTACTTAGAGGTCTCGTTGGTACCTAAAAGTAAACAGGGCTAAAACTAAATTTCTTGTCTTCCTCTTGAGAATGTCTTCTCCAGACTTCCTACTTCCATTTGGGCAATCACTGCCTCCCAATCCTTAGGCTCAAAGCCTGGCATGCTTTTTGACTCACCTCCCTTAATGGGCCCCACCCTCACCTTTGCAACAAGTTGGTTGCCAAATCCTTCACACTTTCTTGAATCTGTTCTCAGCATTTCCACTGCTATCACCTCATAGCAGACTCCTAACTGGGCTTCCAACTCTAACCCATTTTAGATAATCACGCTGATCAGTCTTCCTAAAGTGCAGTTTTGATTTTGTCGCTCTCTGGCTCGGAAACCTTTCATAGCTCTCCATCACCTACTTAAAGTACAAATTCCTTACCTTGGTATTCAAGACCCTCCTAGAATGTTCCTTTCTCTGGCAATCTTGTATCCTACTACTTCCCAACATGTGCCTAAAATCTAAAATCAAACTCATATGTTCAATTCCCTACATATAATGTACTTTCTTGCTTCTGTGCCCTTGCTCCTACTTTTCTCACTACTAAACATTCTCCCTGCTACTATTAAAAAAAAAAAATTAACATGTCAATGGCAAAGAATTCATTTCCCTCCCTACACACTCCCCTTGTTAAATAATTTCTTGAAATCCCAGGAATGTTCTAACCATTTTCAGGCATGCACACAAATACATAAGCATTTATAACCATATACAATAAAATTATTCCATATATGCTTTTTTGCAACTTGCCTTTTTTTTAGTAAAATAAAATTTGCACACTTTTTCTACCCCAGCACATACAGATTAACCACGTTCTCTTTAACAGTTGCATAGAGTTCTTTTGAGTGGATACACTGTAATTATGTAACAAGTTACCTGTGAATGGACATGTGATTTCTTTTAAAGATTTTTTTTTTTTTTTAATTTGACAGACAACGATCACAAGTAGGCAGAGAGGCAGGCAGCGGGGGTGGGGAAGCAGGCTCCTTGCAGAGCAGGGAGCCTGATGCGGGTCTCGATCGCAGGACCCTGAGATCATGACCTGAGCCGAAGCCAGAGGCTTTAACCACTGAGCCACCCAGGTGCCCCTGGACATGTGATTTCTAAGGTTTGGGGGTTTTTTGTTTGTGGGGTTTTTTTCCCGTGTCTTAAGAATTGATGCAGTGAATATCTTTGGATAATTTTCTTTACATAATTGCATAGATCTGTAGGACAAATTCCTAACAATGGCATTATTGGGCCAGAAATCATACACATTTTTTTAAAAGATTTTATTTTTAAGTAATCACTATACCCAGTGTGGGGCTCAAACTCACAGCTCAGAGATTAAGAGTTGTATGCTCTTCTAAGCCAACTAGGTGTCCCACACTTTACTTTTTTTTTTTTTTTAAGATTTTATTTATTTATTTGAGAAAGAATGAGTGAGAGCTAGCATGGAGAGAGGAGGAGGTCAGAGGGAGAAGCCGACTCCCCAAGGAGCTGGAAGCCTGATGTGGGACTCGATCTTGGAAGTCCGGGATCATGACCTGAGCGGAAGGCAGTCACTCAACCAACTGAGCCACGCAGGCGCCCCCACACTTTACATTTTAATAACTGGTAAATCATCCTGAAAATGTGCACCAATTACAGTCTTACCAACAGTGAGTTTGAATGTCTGTTTCTCAAAAAATGTTGGCCAACAGTTGTCAAACTTTTTCATCTTTGCTAATTTGATAGATTAAAAAATAATCGTTTTATTACTTTTACCCATCCCCTCACCATCTTTTAGTCTGTTGGTAATTATATATGGTTGAAATCCCAGATTACAATTCCAACCCTTTCACAGATCCTCCCTTAGCAAATTTCTTCCTTTGCTAAGCATCTACAGTTTTTCTTTTACCTAGTTCTCATGCTACTTTGAAAATTAGAATATACAGATTAGACTGTATGTTTTATTCCTTTGACCACTGTAGTTTGTACATTCCTTGAAAGTAAGGACATGATCTTATTCATAGAAACATAGAATTTAGACCTAAACAAGGCTTTTCTAAGATTTTATTTTTAAGTAATCTCTACACCCAAGGTGGGGCTGGAATTTACAACCCTGAGATCAAGAGGTGTAAACTCTGTTGATTGAGTCAGCCAGGCGCCACACGACACCCCCCCCCGCCCCCTTTTAAAAAAAGATTTTATTTTTAGAGCTAAACAAGACTTAGAAATCATATTAAGCAAGCCTGTCGTTTCTATAAATAACATGAATATTAAGGATTTTCCTCAACATTAAATTAGTTATATTAAATCCTCACATTAAGCTTGTAAGAGAAACATTGTTACCCTGTTTTGTGGAAACTAAGCTACAAATGATCTACTGAGAAGAGTGCACTTAGAGGGGGTCCAAGACCAGAATCCAGCATCCTGGCTCCATTCACTGCTCCTTCCACGATATCCCAGCTGCCTCTCGTTTCCCTCACGCACTTAGCTGCACAATCAATATTTGGTGAATGAAATGACTTTTTAAAAATTTGCCAAGTGTTGACAGTAGCTTGAATAGCCAAAATTAAATAAAGGAAACATGCTGGTGGCCGAGGATGCACAGCTCTACACATCTTTCAACCTTCTTTGGGGGAGAAGGGGCGGGGAGTGTCGTCGGCAGCTTTTGCTCCAGCGACCTTATCCCCAACGGAGCAGGCAGCTCTGGCTCCGAAGGAAGCACGGCTGCGCGCGGCCCCTTTAAAGCCGCAGGCGGCGCGTGCCCACAGTCCTTTCAAATGGACCAATAAACGGGCGATGGGCGGTCCGTCGAGAACCAATAAACAACGAGGACACTGCGGGGTGTGCGGCGGCCCAAGCGGTTTCAAACGGCTTAGAGCAGGCCCCTCGGTTCTGACCCGGCGGAGGTGAGTGGCCGGTGGGCCCGACCCACCCACCGAGGCCATCGGGTCCAGGCGTCGCGCGCCCCGGGGGGCCTTGAACCCCGGGCGGGGGGCCTCCGCGGACGCGCCCCTCCCTCGCCGCACGAACCCGGCGAGTCTGAGGCGGCTAAACGGGGCGGAGGCCGGGGGACGCGCGGCTGGGAGGGCGGGGGGCGTGGGCGCTCGTGTGCTCCCGAGGCCGGGATCCGGGTGACCCTAGCGCGCCGCGGCGGGGTGCGGGCGGCAGCGTCGGGGAAATGCTGTCGGCGCAGGGCCGCGCCGGGCGGCTGTGGGTGTTCCGGGGCTGGGGCGGGGGCCCTGCGAGCCGGCCCTGCTGCGGTGCACTCGCGTAATTGTCAAATGAATGAATGAGTGAATAAGAACCTAGGAGGGCTGTCGTGGTTGTGACGGGCCCGGTCGTCTCGAGGCGTGACAAGGACTGCGGTACCGGGGCCTGCCCGCGCACCTGTGTCCCTGCCGGCTTGCTGCGGTTTTAATAATTCCGATCATACCGCTCCGCCCTCACGCCTGGCTTTCTTTCTCAAAAGGTGTCAGTAGAGTTCAGGTATCTTTCTAGCTCAGAAGGTTTGGCGGACCTATACAATAGCCACCAGTGTAGGTTAACTTGAGCAGGCCCTGGTACTTTACGGTTCGGTATACTAGATTTTTACTTTTTAGCTCTTACCACTCTTAGGCTGTTGAGATAGCTACCCTTCAATCGCGGTAACTGTCAGGCAGGATTTAAATCCATCCTGTTTTGTTTCTGGGATAGAAAATGGTGAAAGCGATGTTGCCAGAGTGGCTACTGTGTGTTAGAAAATATATTCTGTTGATGAATCCTAACAATGAGTTTTTCATTCAGCATCAATAGAGGGTAAAGTGGTTTTTGCAGAACTTGCCCCAAATTTATGCTTGGCTCTAATTCTCACAGGGAACGAAGGCATCAAATCTTGGCCCAGAAATGCTGCCTGTCTTATTTTATGCATAATTATAGTAATTGAAAACTCATTTTTAAAGAGGTGAACTCCTTCTTTCTCCATTTTCATCACCCTGAAAAGTCCTTCTTTGACCTAAAGAGCCGATATATTAAGCTAAAAGTCTTTTGAAACTTTTAAGAAGTCTAAAAGATTTGGGCTTTTCTTAAGGGACTGGACAGACTGTAATATTGTTTTTATAAAATTTAATGATATGGAGGTGAAATCAGTTTATTTTGCTAGCATAAATTAAACTTAGTTGGTCAACCGTGAGGAAAAAATTTTCCACAAGTTTTCTAAGTCTGTTCACTGGAGCACTGGCAAGCGAAGTATTCCATAACAATTAATATACCTTATACTTTATTACTTAAGATGTTTTGATCATCAGCTTTGAATTATGAACAGTAGTATAGCCTACAACTGACAACTCAATTTTAGCAGCAGAGCTTTTTCTTTTTTTTTTTTTTTTAATTTAAAAAAAAGATTTTATTATTTATTTCAGAGAGAAAGAGAGAGCCTGAGCCAAGGGTAGGGACAGCGGGAGGGGGAGAAACAGGCTCCTTGCTGTGCAGCAGGAAATCTTATGTGGGGCTTGATCCCAAGACCCTGAGATGGTGACTGGGCCAAAGGCAGACACTTGACCGACTGAGCCACCCAGGCATCCTGCAGCAGAGTTTTTCAACTGCAATAAATTTGAATACCTTAATATTATGAACACCGTTCTAGATTTTGGGGAGGTAATTAGAAATAATAACATCTTTAACAAGGCCTTAGGATATTGTTTAAAATCTTGATGTGGAATGAAAACTTTTATTGGTTTTGAAGTAAAGCCAGACTTTCTTATGCTCCTTTGACTTAATGGAGTCTCATTCATTCCTTCAACACATGCTGAGATTGATGCCCACTGTGTGTTAAACACTGTTCCAGATTCTGGGAATACACCAGTGAACCAGAAAAAGACAAAGCTCCTGACCTAAGGGAGTTTGACAGTTTTATCTCTCAAACAATTTGCTGTAGCAAATTGTATTTTCTATAATCCCTCTGGCCCAGCTCTGGTCCTTGAACAAAATAAATACTCAGATACTTTTATTAGCAGTAGCTAACATTTATTGAATAGTCACTGGGCACCACATTTTATCTCTTAATCCTCACAGCTTTTTACAGATGAGGAAACTGAGTCTTCAAAAGGTTATGCCACTTATTCAAGATCATTACAACTAATAGAATCTGAATTTGAACCCAAGTTAGTCTGTCTCCAGGGTCTTTGCTTTTAACCTGTGGTTGTACTATATGAAGTCATGAGATCTGTTATGGAGAATTCAGGAGCACTTTCTTTCTCCGTAGAATACTCCCCCTCCCTTTTTTCTTAATACTTCTAGCAGAGCCAAGAGAAAATAGGAATGAGAGGCATGGTAGTTTTTAGAGGGAAAATGGGGTGGTTCAAAATACATTATTTAATGGACAGCTGTGACTTTGGGGGAGATTGTGGGGTAGCATAAAATTGAGATATTGATCTAATTACCATTGTTGGATTCCTGGTGAGCAATGTTGGAGTGGTTTGAGATCCTTAAATGACTTTTATGTTTCACTTTATCTCATTCCAATCGGGGTGGTTGCCCTGTTTACATGAGATACCTTGGGCATGTTAAAGTTATTCTTTTTGGCCTTTACATTTGCTGTTCTCTTTGTATACCAGCTCTGCTCAGGTCTCAACTCAAATGTCATCTCCTTAAAGAGGCATTTTCTATGCTTCCAATTAGAATAGCTTTCTTGGGCACTTTTGTGCCTCACTTTACTTTTTTATTCATTTCATAGCATTTATCACTATCTGATAGGTCATTTATTGTTTGGTTGTGTTTTGTCTGATTTCCTCACAGAAAAAGAAAGCAGAGCACGGATTTTTTTTTTTTTCTTCTACCTTTGAGGTTATTATCTCAATGCTCAAACAATGCTTGGAACAAAAAAGGTAGTCAAAAAATATTTGTTGAACAAAATTGGTCAAAACTGTCATAGTCTTCTCTGTGTGATAAAGTGATAAAGACAGTAAGTATATAAAATAAAGCTGGCTGTGTTACTGTGTCTCTTTGGATGTGAGCCGTATCTCAACAGACTAATTTGGGAAGTCTTCAACTAAGAAAACTGGAAAAATGGTACCTTTGTGTCAACTGGGAGGGAAGGTAGATTTGGCTTCCCCACTCCTGCCTTTGTTGTTGTTGTTATTATTTATTTTTTAAGATTTTATTTTATTTTTGGGGGGCACCTGGGTGGCTCAGTGGGTTGAACTTCTGACTTCGGCTCAGATTATGGTCTCAGGGTCCTAAAATTGGGGCCCACATCAGGCTCTCTGCTCAGCGGGGAGCCTGCTTCCCCTCTTTCTCTGCCTACTTGTGTTCTTTCTCTGTCAAATAAATAAATAAAATCTTAAAAAAAAATTGTATTTTATTTTTTAAATAGGCACCATGCCCAACGTGAGGCTCAAACTCACAACCATGAGATGAAGATTACATGCTCTACTGACTGAGCTAGCCAGGTGTGCGCCCCCGCCCTGTGCCATCATTATTTATTTATTTATTTATTTGAGAGAAAAAGAGACATGGCAAATGTGTAAGCTCACATCAGAGTGGTGGGGGCAGAGAAAGAATCCTGAGTAGGCTCCCTCGGAGCCTGCTGTGGCCTGCCACAGGGCTGGATCTCGTGACCCTGAGATCAAGAGCTGAGCAGAAATCAAGAGCTGGACGCTTAACTAGCTAAGCCACCCAGATGCCTCTGTTGTTATTATTATTTTTTATTTATTTATTTGCCAGAGAGAGAGATCACAAGTAGGCAGAGAGGCAAGCAGAGAGAGAGGAGGAAGCAGGCTCCCCGCAGAGCAGAGAGCCCGATGCTGGACTCGATCCCAGGACCCTGAGATCACGACCCAAGCTGAAGGCAGAGGCCTAACCCACTGAGCCACCCAGGTGCCCCAGTTATTATTATTTTTAAAGATTTTATTTATTTATTTGACAGAGATCACAAGTAGGCAGAGAGGCAGGCAGAGGGAGGCAGGGGAAGCAGGCTCCCCCTGAACAGAGAGCCCGATGCGGGGCTGGATCCCAGGACTCTGGGATCATGACCTGAGCCGAAGGCAGAGGCTTTAACCCACTGAGCCATGCAGGCGCCCCTGTTATTATTATGTTTTTAACTTAAAAAACTTTCTATGGAAGTTTTTAGCAGTATTTGTCAAGTATATTTTAGGATGCCCCACTATTGGAATTTATCAGATATTTTTCTCATGATTACACTGGGGTTATGGTTTTTAGGGAGGATGATGGCAGAAAGAAGGTACCACTTTCATTCTCTCATATCAAGGATGCATACTATTGACATGATTTATGACTGTTGATACTGACTTTGATCGCTTGGCTGAAGTATTGTTTATCAGGTTTCTCCTTTATAAAGTTAATTTTCCCCCCCATTCCATACTGTCCTCTTTGGAAAAAAATTAACTGTGTTGCCTACATTTAAGGAATGAAGAGTTATGCTCCCTGTTCTTTGGGGTAGAGTATCTACATAACTTACTTGGAATTCTTCTGCATGGAAATTTGTCTCTTTCCTCATGTGTTAATTTAGTCAAGTGTCTACTTATATCAGTATGGAATGAAGGATATTTATTTCATGCTTTGAGTTATATTCCAGTATTTATTTTATTGCTCAGATTGTTCCAGCTTTGTCCATTGGGAGCTCTTTCAGTTGGCTCCTGTGCCACTGACATCAGTGTGTGTGTGTGTGTGTGTGTGTGTGTGTTTAATATAATTATTTTTTAACACTCCCTTACTTTCTGGCACTACAAGATGCTCCAGGCTCATCTCATATATTTCTTGTCACAGTGCTAAAATCAGCTATTTCTCCAAGGATCTCTGCTTCCTTTTATTGGAGAATGGTATAAAAAACCAAGATTTTGGGTACTAAGTATTCTCATTGCTGCTTTCTTTCTTTTCTTTTTTCTTTTTTTAAGATTTTGTTTATTTATTTGAGAGGGAGAAAGTGGGAGAGACCACATGCTGGGTGAAGGGTAGAGGGAGAAGCACAATTCCCACTGAGCTGGTAGCCCAATGCAGGACTTGATCCTGGGACTCCAATCCTGGGACTCTGGGATCCTGACCTGAGCTGAAGGCAGATGCTTAACTTGATCCTGGGACTCCAGGATCCTGACTTGAGCCAAAGGCAGATGCTTAACCGATTGAGCCACCCAGGCGCCCTCACTGCTGCTTTCTTTTAAGCCCTCTCAGCTAACCTAGCGAAGAGTTAGTTTTATACTAACGCTTATGTATAGACCTGTCTGTAAATATTTCTGGGTGTAATCATCTGTATAACTATGTTAAGTTAAACATGAGCTCATACTGGTATCTCCAGTTCTAGTCCATTACCACATAGACTGTTCTAGCCTTCTCCCCTTGGTAATCTGTGAATTTACACATCAACGGTAGATACCTGGCTTCCACCATCCATTTACTTAATTGTTCAATTCCAGTATACATGTATAGCAGCATCAGAGCTGTTAACCCATACTCTCATGGGAAACAACTTTATCCACAGAGTACAGTGCTTGGGTACCATTCCTTGTGCAGTTGTTTTGTCCCTCCTTTTGAGTTTATCTGATATTTTTTTCATTATTAGACAAGAGTTATATGTTTTTGGATAGAATGCCACAGAATACCGTCATTTTGTATCAGGGGATATGTGACTTCAGCATATCACTGATGATGTTGATCTTGATCACGTGGTTAAGGTAGTGTTTACCATGTTAATATGTGAGGTTACTATTTTTCCTTTTCTATACTGATTCTTTGGAACCGAATCACCTAAGTCTAGCCCACCCTCAAAGTGGATGGAGGGCTTAAGTACCACTTAAGAATATCCACATTTATTATTTGGAATTTTGGGAGGAAGAATTGTCTCTTCTCCCATTCATTTTTATTCAACCATTTACCAATATCAGTGTATCTATTTTGTATTATTAGTTATAATTTTGATCCTGTGTTACTTATTTTTTTGCTGAATTGTTCCAGCTTTGACCATTGGGAGATCTTTCATGTTGGCTCCTATGTCCCTTTGACATGTCTCCATCCTCTTTTTTTTTTCTTTTCCAGCATTTCTTTACTTTCTAGTACCATAAGATGCCCCAAACACATCTTATATTTTCCCTGGCCCAACCCTAGAATCAGCCATTTCTCCAAGAAGCCGTGCTTCCTCCTACTGGACAGTGATGTATAGAAACCAAGATTTGGGTGCTCATTGCTGGGAGTGTCATTATTTCTAGGCCCTCTCAGTGGACAGAGCTAAGTAAATTATGCATGTATGCTAAACCATGTATATGCATATATATACAATTGTTTCTGTATCTTTCTGTCTGTATTTTTTTAATTATTTTTCTTTCTGTCTGTATATTAAACTAAATGTGAATACATACAGTTCTCTCCAACTTTCAGAGGAAGCTTAGGTCCCAAACAGATGTCTTCTTTGTAACTTGCTTTTTACTGAGATCTTTTTCCCCTAATTAACACTTTTTAAGTGCCACAGAAAGCATTGTTTTCCATGACCTGGTAACAGCAGTTGTTTGACCTGGAATGTGATCTTTGTTTAGATGCATTCAAAGCATAAATTCTGACTCAGCTGGAATAGTTCATATATTTTTGGCATAGATAGGGTGTCAGATAAGCCATGGTGACCTCGAGTCTCTTGACCTTTTCTCTTCAAACATGATTTTTGCTTCTTTGATCTCTTAATTATATTTCTTAGAGATTTGTTATTAATTAAAGTGACTTTTAGATCTTTTCTGTGAAGATGAGAAAAAAAATTGTGTAGTTTCAAGAATTTCTTGAAATGAGATTCATTTGTTTAATGCAGATGTGTTTTTGTTTTTGTCTTTTCATTTTTCAATCATAAGACTTAAAGTAGCATTTTATGTATCTGAAAGTCAACTACCGGAAATAAACCAAAAAAGGTTTTTCAGCAGCCTAAGTAGGTATCACAGATTTTATTGGCTTCCCTCAAGTAGATCCTGTTCTCTTTTAGACAGTTTCAGCTTGCTTGGTTCTTTAAATCAAGAGCTAAAACTTAAAAAAGCAGCACTGTTACAAGCTAACTAAAAGTGTTAGCTTGATCAAAAGGAAGGAAGAAAAGCTACAACATGTAAAACATTAAAATTCAAAAAAGCCATATTGGAAGCATTTAGATTTGGTGCAAGAGTCCCTCATACCTCTGTGGCCGTAGTAGAATATCGTGAAAAGTTTAAATGATTATTAGTATACTTTGTTTAAGAAGTCTGGGAGGGTTAGGTATTTTCTTAGATTTATATGGGGAAAAAAGTTACATAAAATTGTTGTTCCAAGGATTGACCTCTCCTATTTGGCCATTTTGGCTCTCTAGGACATCTTATTCCCTAATCAGTTTTTTTTTTTAAATTCAGAGTGATTTTTTTAATAATAATTTTATGTCTTTATTCACTTGTAGTATGAAGTCTCTCATTTGTAGATTTTAAGAATTTTTTTAGTACTATTATTCCACATTTTTCTTTTGGTCTTTTTTCTTTTAAATGTACATTAAAAAAAAAAAAGCCTCATGAGGGGCACCTGGGTTAAGCACCCAATTCTTGGTTTTGGCTCACGTCGTGGTCTCAGGGTCCTGAGATTGAGCCCCACACTGGGCTCTGTACTCAGTGGGGAGTCTGCTTGGGATTGTCTCTCCCTCTTCCTCTGCTCCTCCCCTCTCACTGGTGCCCCCCCCCAAAATAAATAAATGATTTTTTTTTCATTTTACTTTGTTTCTTTTTAGTGTTCCAGAATTCATTGTTTATGCACCACACCCAGTGCTCCATGCAATACGTGCCCGCCTTAATACCCACCACCAGGCTCGCCCAACCCCCCAACCCCCTCCCTTCCAAAACCCTCAGTTTGTTTCTCAGAGTCCACAGTCTCTCATGGTTTGTCTCCGCCTCCAGTTTCCCCCAGCTCACTTGTTTTCTCCATCTCCCAATGTCCTCCATGTTATTCCTGAGATTGAGCACCACACTGGGCTCTGTGCTCAGTGGGAAGTCTGCTTGGGATTCTCCCTCTTCTTCTGCTCCTCCCCTCCCACTCGTGTCCCCAGTCTCTCTCTCAAAAATAAATAAATGATTCTTTTAAAAAAAAATAGTTTCATGAGGGGTAACTGATTGGCTCAGTAGGTAGAGCCTGTGACTCTTGATCATGGGATTGTGAGTTTGAGCCCCATGTTGGGTATGGAGCTTACTTAAAAATAAAGTCTTTAAACAAACAAACAAAACCTCATGAAAGCCTTCTGGTCCAGAACTAGTATGAGTGCTTCATTTGCAAGTAAAGACCAAATCTTGTATCAGAACTCTCCACGCAGTAAATAAAACCACTTTTTACGCTTCTGAGGACTACTTGCTTGTTTTGAGCAATGTTTAGTATGGGAGACTCCTCCAGACAAAATATAGACAGTCCCTTTGAGTATTACAAAATGGCATTTACTTTTTAATTAATAGAAAGTCTGCTTTCTATAGGATACAAAGGAATAGATAATCTGTACTTCCAAAGAGGCGCTTTGTTTTAAACCAGAGGAGACTTGTCTTTCTTGGTCCTAAGAATTGTGTGCTATCTTAGGCCTTCCTTGGACTAGAAGACTGAAATATGGGTTAAAGTCGGAACTGAATCTCAAAACCCTGAATGACCGGGATGGTGCTTATAACAACATAATAATGGCAGGTACCATTCTTAAGCGTTTGGCAGTTGCCAGGTAATCTGTAGTACTCCTTTCTTGCATAAAGTCACTGGGTTTGTATAATATGGCCCTTTTCAGCCCGTTTGGCCCCTTGAGTTACAATTCTGTTCTTTAATTTGCTTAGCTTTGGGGGGCTTTGACACACAAGCCTGTAACATCCTCTATTTTCCTCACTCATTATGCCTTTGCCTGGCTAATCCCTATTAATTTCCTTTAGTTCTCAGCCTTAATTACGGGCATACCTTAGAGATACTGCAGATTCAGTTCCAGACCACCGAATAAAGCGAATATCACAATAAAATGAGTCAAATATTTTTTTTTGTATGTAATGTACCATACATGGTATGGTATGTATGTAAAAATTATGTTTACAGGACACTGTACTCTGTTAAATGTGCAGTAACATTATGTCTAAAAAAACAATGTGCATACCTTAATTAAAGAATATCGTGGGGGGACACCTGTGTGGCTTAGTCAGTTGAGCATCTGCCTTCAGCTCAGGTCATGGTCCCAGGATCCTAGGATGGAGCCCTGTGTTGGGTTATCTGCTCTGAGGGGAGATGCTTCTCCTTTTCCCTCTGCCACTCCTCTTGCTTGTGCTCTGTCTCTCTCTGTCAAACAAATAAATAAAAATTATATATATATATGTATATGTATATATATATTTCAGTGTATGTAATCCTTCTGGTGATAGAAGGTCTTGCCTTGGTGTTGATGGTTGCTAGCTGATCAGGCTGGTGGTTGCTGAAGGTGGGAGTAGCTGTAGCAGTTTGTTAAAATAAGACACCAGTGAAGTTTGCTGCATTGTTGGATTCTTCCTTTCACAATTTCTCTGTAGTATGTGATGCGGTTTGATAGCATTTACCCACAGTAGAACTTCTTTCAAAATTGGAGTCAGCCTCTCAAACCCTGATGCTGCCTTTTTTTTTTTTTTTTTAAAGATCTATTTATTTATTTATTTGTCAGAGAGCGCTCAAACAGAGGGAGTGGCAGGCAGAGGGAGAAGCAGGCTGCACGCTGAGCAAGGAGCCTGATGCAAGACTCTATCCCAGGACCTGAGCCGAAGGCAAATGCTTAATTGACTGAGCCACCCAGGTGCCCCCTCTGCTGCTGCTTTATCTACATGATATTTCAAATCCTGTGTTGTCATTTCAGTAGTCTTCACAGCATCTTCACCAAGAGTAGATTCTATCTCAAGAAACCACTTTCTTTGCTCATCCATAAGAAATAACTCCTCATCCATTAAAATTTTATCATGAGATTACATCATTTCAGTCACATCTTCAGGCTCCACTTCAGATTCTAGTTCTCTTGCTGTTTCTACCACATCTGCAGTTACTTCCTCCACTGAAGTCTAGACCCTTCAAAGTCCTCCACAAGAGCTGAAATCAGCTTCTTCCAAACTCCTGTTAGTGTTGATATTTTGCTCTCTTCCCATGAATCATGAATATTCTTAATGGCATTTAGAGTGGTGAATCCTTTCCAGATGGTTTTCAGTTTACTTTGACCATGTCCATCAGAGGAATCTCTATGGCAGTTACAGTCTTATGGAATGTAGTTTATAAGTAATATTTAAAAAGTCAGAGTTACTCCTTGGTCTGTGGGCTGCAGAATAGATATTGTGTTCACAGACATGAAAACAACATTAATCTTGTACATTTCCATCAGAGCTCTTGGGTGACTAGGTGCATTGTCAGTGAGCAGTAATATTTTGAAGATTTTATTTATCTGACAGAGCATAAGTAAGCATAGGGAGAGAATCAGGACCCCTGCTGAGCAGAGAGCCCGATGTGGGGCTCAATCCCAGGACCCTGGGATCATGACCAGAGCCAAAGGCTGATGCTTAACCGACTGAGCCACCCAGGCACCCCTGGGCAGTAATATTTTGAAGTGAATCTTTTTTTTTTTTTTTTTTTTCCTGAGTAGTAGGTCTCAACAGTGGGCTTAAACTATTCAGTAAACTGTTAGAAACAGAAGTGCTATCATCCAGGCTTTGCTGTTCGGTTTGTAAAGCACAGGCAGACTAGATTTAGCACAATTCTTAGTGGCCCTAGTATTTTCAGAATGGTAAATATACATTGACTTTAAGTTAAAGTCACCCTACATTAGCCCCTAACGGTAGAGTCAGCCTGTCCTTTGAAGCCAGGCATTGAGTTCTCCTCTTTAGCTATGAAAGCCATAGAAGGAAGGCTTCATTCTCATTGGAAATCAGTTGTTTAGTGAGGCCCCCTTCATTGGAACCTTAGCTGGATCTTGTGGATAACTTGCTGCAGTTTCTCTATCAGCACTTGCTGCCTCGCTCTGCACTTTGATGTTAAAGAAGATTACTCTCCTTAAGCCTCATGAACCAGCCTCTGCTACCTTCAGACTTTTCTGCAGCTTTACCTCTTTCCTTCATAGAATTAATTGAAGAGACTAAGGGCCTGGCTCTCAATTAGGCTTTGGCTTAAGAGAATGTTGCAGCTGGTTTGATCTTCTCTCCAGGCAACTAAAACTTTCTCTATATCAGCAGTAAGGCTCTTCCCTTTCTTACTGTTTCTGCATTCACTAGAGTAGCATTTTAAATTTTCTCCAAGAATTTTTCCTTTGCACTCACAACTTGGCTAACTGGTGTAAGAGGTCTAGCTTTTGGCTTATCTTGGCTTTGGACACTAAGCTTAATCATTTCTAGCTTTTGATTTAAAGTGAGAAATGTGGGACACCTGGCTGGCTCAGTCAGTAGAGCATGCAGCTCTTGATCTCAGGGTTGTGAGTTTGAGCCCCACACTGGGCATAGAGCCTACTTAAGAAATAAATAAGTAAAATATTAAAGTGAGAAACATGCAAGTCTTCATTTCACTTAAACATTTAGAGGTCATTTTAGGGTTGTTAATTGGTCTAACTTCAGTATTGTTGTGTCTCAGAATAGGGAGGCATGAGGAGAGAGAGAGAATAGGGAGGCTTGAAAGGGCAGTTGCTGGGGCAGTCAGAACCCAACAACCTTTATCGATTTAAGTTTGCCATCTAGTAGGGATATGGTTCATGGTGCCCCAAAGCAATTACAAAAGTAGCATCAAAAATCACCAATCAGGGGCGCCTGGGTGGCTCAGTGGGTTAAGCCTCTGCCTTCGGCTCAGGTCATGATCCCAGGGTCCTGGGATCGAGCCCCGCATCGGGCTCTCTGCTCAGCGGGGAGCCTGCTTCCTCCTCTCTCTCTGCCTGCCTCTCTGCCCACTTGTAATCTCTATCAAATAAATAAATAAAATCTTTAAAAAAAAAAAATCACCAAAAAAAGAAAAAAGATTACTGATCACAGATCACCATGACAAATACAATAATAATGAAAAAAACTGAAGCACTGTGATAATGTCCAAAATGTGACACGGACAAAGTGAGTAAATGCCATTGGGGAATTGGTGCCCATAGACTTGCTTGGTGCAGGGTTGCTACAAACCTTCAATTTGTAAAAACCACAATATCTGGAATAAAGTGAGGCATGCCTGTATCAGTTTCTCGGGGAGACCTTCCCTGGCCCCTGAGTCTAGATTAGATTAGGTGCCTCTGTTACACCCTCATAGTAGCTGGCCCCTGGGCTACTATACTGTACAACCCATACGCAGCATGTAGCTGGGTGCCTAACAGTAACTCCTCATGATTTGACAAGCCAGTGTACTTGTGGGGAAGGGGGGTAATGTGGATATTGGGATTCTTAACATGTATAAGGCAAAATCTCATTTAATTTTTACATCTAGTTGAATTACCTTAGGCAAGTTGCTTAATCTCTATGCCTCAGTTTCCTTGTTTGTAAAATGGAGATGATAATACCACCAACTTCAGAGTTATAAGAATGTAAATGAGTCTGTACATGTGAAGTGCCTAGAATAGTGCCTGGCACACAGGGACTGCTCCAGCAGTGTGTATTAAATAGGGAACCACATGAAGATTGTACTGTTGGGACAGATGATGAAACCGAGGCTCAGCTAGTGCGTGACAAAGCAAGTTTTAGAGCTCAGATCTATCTCCAGAGCCCAACATAACTGGTGTAGATTGTATTTAATCTTGACTGGAGCTCTCTACAATCAGACTTATTGCAAACAACTGTTCTACTGCCATGGCTTTGCCAAAGTCAAAGACTCTGAAATTAAAATTACCCTCTCTCAATGGATTTTATAATAAAAAATGGGTAACAAGAAAACAGTGGCAAAACTCTTTTTAAAATTTCAGAATCTGTTGCTGAGTGATTTCTCACTTTGAAAAAGGGCTTACTTCAAAATTCCATTAAATATATCATATTTTTCTGACATACTTGAAATACACATTCAACATACAAAATTTTATTTATAAATAACTCAAGGAACACATTTATTATATATTTAAGACTTCTATGGTTTGATGAAATGGTGCTATCTTAGGAATTATGTTAGAGTTCGGAGCACTCTGCTAGATGCTGGAGTAATAAATAAGATTCAGTTCCTTCTTTCAGAGGTGATATGGTGGCCAAAAAATGTTCGGGGGAGAAGTGAGGCTTAGCTTATGGGATCAGTATAAAAAGAACCAGCTTCAGGACTCCAAGCTGGAATTTTAAAGCTTTAGAGCTTTCAAAAGCATTGAAGCTTGTTTTGTTTTTTGTTTTAAAAAGGAATGGCTAAGAAGGCTCCTGGGTGACTAAGTTGTTTAAGTGTCCAACTCCTGGGTTTGGCTCAGGTCATGATCTTGGGGTTGTAGGGTCAAGCCCCACACTCAGCATGGAGTCTGCTGTCCCTCTCCCTACCCCACTGCTCTGACCCCCACCCTCGCTCACTTTCTCTTAAATAAATAAATAAATCTTAAAAGGAAAAAAAAAAAAAAGAATGGCTAGGTAGTAAAGTGAAAAAGTCAAAGTTCTTTAGCCAGCTCCTTAGACATACTACTTAGAAATATTTTCGGTGGATCCTTCCAGGAAATTTTATGTTATTTCAAATGTTTACAAAGTTGTATTCATTTTCTATGGCTTCTGTAAAAAATTACCACAAATTTGGTGGCTTTAAACAACAGAAATTTGCTCTCTCTCAGTTCTGGAAGCCAGAAGTCTGACACAATTTAAGTCAGTCAAATGGGGGCTAAAACCAAGGCAGGGCCATGGTTCTCCAGAGGGTCACAGGGAGAATTCCTTCCTTGCCTCTTCTGGTGGCTGTTGCCATTCCTTAGTTTGTGTCATGTTGCTTCAGCCTCTTCTAATTTTGCTCTTTTCTGCCTTTATGTGGCCTTCTCTGTGTGTGTTAAATTTCCCTCTCTTTCTCTGTTAGAAGGATATATGTGATTGCGTTTAGGGCCCATTCAGATAACCCAGGATAATCTCCCCATCTCAAGATCCTTAATTTAATCACATCTACAAAAACCCCTTTTCCAAATAAAGTGACATTTACAAGCTCTAGAGGTTAAAATCTAGTCCCTTCAGGACACCTGGGTGGCTCAGTGGGTTAAGCCTCTGCCTTCGGCTCAGGTCGTGATCCCAGGGTCCTGGGATATGGAGTCCCACCTCAGGCTCCTTGCTCGGCAGGGAGTCTGCTTCTCTCTCTGCCTCTGCCTGCTTGTGCTCTCACTCTTTCTCACTCTCTCTCTGTGACAAATAAGTAAATAAATAAAATCTTTTTTAAAAAATAAATAAATAAAATCTAGTCCCTTTGGGGGTAGATATCAGCTGACTACCAGTGTGTACATCCCCCTATATGGTTTTACTAAACATAAAAATTAGGCTTCATATACTGTCTTCCGGTTTTCTTTTTAAAACTTAGTATTTCTTCCAGTAGTATTTAAATATTTACTTTAGTCTTCATCTTTTTTTAAATAGCTACAGAGCACTTAGTTGAATGGATCGATGTTTCACTTTTTTAGAGTTGTAAAAATATATAACACACAAAACTTACCATTTTTAATTAAGTACATTTTATTTTATTTTATTTTTTTAAATTTTATTTATTTATTTGAGAGATACTGAGAGAGAGCATGAGAGGGGAGAAGGTCAGAGGGAGAAGCAGACTCCCCATGGAGCTGGGATCCCGATGTGGAACTTGATCCCCGGACTCCAGGATCATGACCTGAGCTGAAGGCAATCACCTAACCAACTGAGCCACCCAGGCACCCCCAATTAAGTACATTTTAAATTAAGTACTTTCGAGTTGTTGTGAAACAGATCTCCAGACCTTTTTTCATCTTGCAGGTCTGAGTCTGTACATTCTCTTTCCCCCTTCCCTAGCCCCTGATAACCATCTTTCTACTTTGTTTCTATGAGTTTTACTAGTTTAGATACCTCATATAAGTGGAATCATACAGTATTTGTCTTTCTGTGACTGGTTTATTTCACTTAGTGTAATGCTCTCAAAGTTCATCCATACTGTAGCATGTAACATGATGTCCTTTTTTTTTTTTTAAAGGTTTTTAATTTAATTTAATTTAATTTTTAAGATTTGTTATTTGACAGAGAGAGATCACAAATAGGCAGAGAGGCAGGCATTGGGGTGGGGAGGGAAGCAGACTCCCTGCAGAGCAGAAAGCCCGATGTGGGGCTCAATCCCAGGACCCTGAGACTATGACCCGAGCCGAAGGCAGAGGCTTAACCCACTCAGCCACCCAGGCACCTTGATTTCCTTCCTTTTTAAGGCTTGCATTCCATTGTATGTATATACTACATTTTTGTTTATCCATTCTTCAGTAGACATTTGTGTTGCTTCTACTTCTTGGGTATTGTGAACAGTGCTGCTTTAAAGATTTTATTTATTTATTTATTTGACAGACAGAAATCACAAGTAGGTAGAGAGGCAGGCAGAGAGAGATGGGGAAGCAGGCTCCCTGCCGAGCAGAGAGCCCGATGCGGGGCTCGATCCCAGGACCCTGGGATCATGACCTGAGCCGAAGGCAAAGGCTTTAACCCACTGAGCCACCCAGGTGCCCCAACAGTGCTGCTTTAAACATGGGTATATAAATCTTTTGAGGCCCAACTTTTAATATTTTTGGATATGTATATATCTATGTACATATGTATACATAAAATCAGAAGTGGGATTGCTGGATCACATAGTAATGTGGTATTCTATTTTGAATTTTTAAAAATATTTTATTTATTTATTTGACAGGCAAGAGAGCACAAGCATGGGGAGCAGCAGAGGGAGTGGGAGAAGCAGGCTCCCCACTGAGCAGGGAGCCTGATGCAGGGCTCCATACCAGGACCCTGGGATTATGATCTGAGCCAAAGGCAGACGCTTAACCAACTGAGCCACGCCGGCACCCTATTGTTAATTTTTTGGCCAACTGTATCATTTTCCATTTTACAGTCCATTTTGAACCATTTTACAGTCCTGCCAATGGTGTGCAAGGGTTCCTATTTCTCTACATTCTTGCTAATATTTATTTTAGTTTTTTTAATATAGTAATCATTTTAATGGGTATGAGTTGATAATCTCATTGTAGCTTTGATTTGTATTTTTCTTTCTTTCTTTTTTTTTTTTTTTTTTTTTTTAAGAGAGAGCACACAGGCTTGCGGGAGTAGGGGCCTCAGGCAGAGGGAGAGGAAGAGAGAATCTTAAGTAGGCTCCACACTGGATGTGAGGCTTGATCTCATGATTGTAAGATTATGACCTGAGCAGAAATCAAGAGTTGGATGCTTACCAGACTAAGCCGCCCAGGCACCCCCTTTTTGTTTTTTATTATTTATTTATTTATTTATTTGGAGAGCGCATGTGGAAGTGGAGGAGGGGGGAGGGGCAAAGGGAGAGGGAGAGAGAAATCCCAAGCGGTCTCCATGCCCAGTGTGGATCTGCAAGTGGGGTTTGAGCTTACGACCCTGAGATCATGACCTGAGGCAAAATCAAGAGTCAGGTGCTTACCTGACTAAGCCAGCCAGGTACCCCTTGATTTGTAGTTTTCTGATGATTAGTGGTGTTGAGCATCTTCATATGCTGTTGGCCATTTGTATATCAGACTTGGACAACTGTCTCTTTAAGTCTTTTGCCCATTTTTTTAGGTGGGTTATTTGCGTTGTTGTACAAGTTTTTTTATATCTTCTGGATAGTAACCCCTCATCAGATGCATGATTTGCAGGTATTTTCTTCCATTCTGTAGGTTGCTTTTTTTTTTTTTTTTTTTAATGGGCACTGTGCTGGGCATGGAACCCAATGCTGGGATTGAACTCATGACCCTAAGATCAGTCGCTCAACTGACGGAGTCACCCAGGTGTCCTGGCTAAAACTTTCAGTACTGTATTGAATAGGAATGGCTAGAACAGCCATCCTTACCATGTTCCTGATTTTAGAGGAAAAGCTTGTCATTCACCATTGAGTATGATGTTAGCTATGGGCTTCTCATAATGGCCTTTAGAATGTTGAGATAGTTTTCTTACATTCCTACTTGGGGTGTTTTTATCATTGAGGGTGTTAAATCTTGGCATATGCTTTTTATTGTGTCAACTGAGATGATCATGTGGTTTTGTTCTTTGTTCTTATGATGAGTTATGATGTACTATATTGGTTAATTTTGGTATGTTGAACCATTCTTGCATTCCAGGAATAAATTCCACTTGGGCATGGTGTATAATCTTTTTAATGTGCTGTTGGACTCAGTTTGCTAGTATTTTGAGGATTTTTCATCAGTATTTATCAGTGATATTGGTGTGTAGTTTTCTTACAGTGGCTTTGGCTTTCATATCAGGGTAATTCTGGCCTCTTAGAATGAATTGGAAGTGTTCTCTTCAATTTTTTGGAAGAGTTTCAGGAGACTTGGTGTTAATTCTTCTTTAAATGTTTGATAGAATTCTCCAGTGAAGCTGTCTCTCCTGGACTTTTAATGTATCCTTTTAATTTTTTTTTTTTTTAATTCATTTGACAGAGATCACAGGTAGGCAGAGAGGCAGGCAGAGAGAGAGGGAAGCAGGCTCCCCGCTGAGCAGAGGGCCCGATGCGGGGCTCGATCCCAGGACTCCGGGACCATGACCCGAGCCGAAGGCAGAGGTTTAACCCACTGAGCCACCCAGGCGCCCCTAATGTATCCTTTTAAGTCCCCTCTAACTGATAGTTGGTAGTAGAATGTTCAGCTAGATGTGGTCCCCTGAGTAGAGGCCCTGGGAATGCCTACTCTGAATGTGATAGTGACTTCTTGGTGCCACAAATTGTGCTTAGATGTGACTAGATGACTCAGAAATTCTCCTTCACCGTACTGCGCTCACGGAGAAGGAAATACAGTTCATATTTCTGACTTCTTGAATCAGTGTTTTTACCTTTACCACATTACTTTCTTTGCCAGGCATAAGAGACTTATGATTGTGCTTTTTGAGTGGTTTGTGTGAATTTCTTCTTTTTGGCCTGGGGAGAAAATCTGTTCTACCAGGGTGAGAGTGCCTGGAAAAGCTCTCTCCTCTCTTAAAAAACCCACACTCCTCCCCTTAAAAAAAACTAAAAAGGGAGTGCCTGGAAAAGGAAAATGATGGTAGAACCAACATGCATGCAAACTGCGTTCAGATTATCACTACAGCTGATATCATTCCTTTGTAGTAATTTAACCAAAGGCTAAAGAGAATGAGGTTATGAGATTTTCCCACTGAAGTAGAAGCATTTTCCAAACATTTAACATTAGCTGCAGATACTGTAGTACTGGAGAACTTGGAATTGCAAGCCTGCTGTTTATCATGTATAAATAGTGGTTGTGGAACAGTGTCTCATAAATTTCAGAGGTGGGAGAGCTGTTGATACAAACTCTTTGTTTTATGCATAACAGCACTAAAGCCACCAAAGATTCAGTGACTTCCCTAAGGTTTCACAACTGGTTAATGATAGAACAGGGATTTGAAGATGTAAATTTTCTTCTTTCCAGCCCAGTGCTCCTCTCAGATTGGGGCGGGGGGGCAAAAAAAAAGTGCCTTCCAACACTTCTGACTGAACACTGTAGTATGTAACTTTTTAAATTACAAAATCCTACTAGCAAGAGGCAGAGCTTTTTTTTTTCTTTAGTCTTTAAACTCATGGAATACTTAATATATTTTAAATATAATAAATTATTTATGTTATAAGTTTAATGTCCTCCTTGTACTTTTCTTTTTTTCATTTTTATTTTTTAGAGGCAGGGGAGGGGCAAAGGGAGAGGGAGAGGGAAAATCTTAAACAGGCTCCACACCCAGCACAGAGCCCAACACAGGGCTGTCTTATAGCCTTGAGATCATGAACTTGGAAACTGAGAGTCAGCTACTTAATTGACAGAGCACCCAGGTGCCTCTTGTACTTTTCTTTTAAATTTAACCACAAACATATATACTCCTAAACAATATATTGTTTGGGTTTATGTAATCATATTGTATATTCTTTAGTATTAGCTATTTTTCTCTCAGCATGATTTGTGAAATTCATCTATGTTTTTGATAACAGATGTCTTCATTTGTTTTTACTTCTCTATAATATTTTTCTGTGAATATACCACAGCTTGTTTATCCATTCTCCTATCAATGGGTATTTTAATTGAAATATAATTCACATACCATAAAATTTATCCTTTAAACAGGTACATACAATTCAATGGCTTTTTAGTATATTTACATATTGTGCAACCATCACCACTATCTAATTTCAGAACATTTTTATCACTCCCATTAGCAGTCATTCCTTATTCCCCCTTTCTCTTTCTATACAACCCAGCCCCTGGCAACCACTATTCTACTTTGTGTCCCTGTGGATTTGCCTGACCTGGGCATTTCATATGGTCAGAATCATCCAACATATGGCCTTTTGTGCCTGGCTTCTTTAACTCAGCATGATGTATTCAGGGTTAACCCATGTTGTAGCACATATAGCTGTTTCAGTCCTTTTTTATGGCTGAGTGTTATTCCATTGTATGGCTACATCACATTTTGTTTACCCTTTCATCAACTGATGGATTTTGGGTTGTTTCTCCTTTGCGGCTATTAATGACTAATGATGCTATTAACATTTATGTACCAGTTTTTGTGTGGACAGTATTTTCCAAATTGGATGTACCAGTTTCTTCATGCTCACCAACAATGTATAAAAATTCCAGACACACTTTTTAAAGCATTTTTTTTGTAATAGTGGACAAAATATTTATGGTAAGTTTTCAGATACTTTCTTGAAGCTTTTTCTTGATTTGTAATCAAGAGAATTATACTTTTGATAAAGATGTTTAATATGATTTGTTATATAAAAAGATTGTTGATGCTTTGGATAAACTCATCGGAATGTTGGAAAACCAGTTACATTGACAGATAATACATGCTTTAGTTTGTTCTGTTTACTAGGAGTACTTTTTGTTTAGTCTTGTAGCTTGTTGATCCCAATAAAATGACCAGATTGGACTATTCTTAGATGGGATTTGGAAAGAGTGAACAATGACTGGTTTGTAAATGGAAGAGTATGTTACAAACCATTAGCACTAAATTAGGGAAAGAACGGGCTTTCATTCATAGGTGTAAAAATACAGAGCCCTACTAGAAATTAGTACTAAGCAATAATCCAATTACACTTGCATTCTCAGATATTGCTGATGGAGGAGCAATGCAAAATGGTTCATACAGCCACTTTGGAAAACAGTTAGGCAGTTACTTACAAAATGAAACATATACTTACCTTACCACCCAGCATTCCCACTCCTGGGTATTTGCCTAACAGAAATGAAAACTTAGGTTCATACAATAGTCTATAGCAGTTTTTTTCGCAATTGTTAAAAGCTAGAAGCAACCCACATGTCCTTTAACTGGTAACATGGATGAACACAATGTGTTAGATGATACAGTGGAATATTACTCAGCAATAAAGAGCAAATCACTGATCTGTGCAACAACATAGGTGATCTCAGTTGTATTATAAATGAAGTAAGACTACACACTGTATAATTTTTTTTAAGATTATATTTATTTGACAGAGAGAGAGCGAGAGCGAGTGAGCACAGGTAGGCAGAGGGAGAGGGAGAAGCAGGCTCTCCACTGAGCAGGGAGCCCGATGTGGGGTTCGATCCCAGGACCCTGGGATCATGACCTGACCCAAAGGCAGTCGCTTAACCGACTGAGCCACCCAGGTGCCCCTGTATAATTTTTTTTTAATATGACATTGTGCAAAAGGAAAAAATTGTAGGAACAGCATGCTGATCAATGGTTGCTGGGGCCGGGGTGGGGTAGGGGGTAAAGGGGGTATTGACTACAAAGGAGCCCCAAGGAAAATTTTGGGCTGATGGAGATATTCTTAATTATGGTGATGGATTCTCTGTGTCTACCAAAATTATAGCACTATGTACTAAAAAGAGTGAATTTTACTGTATGTAAGTTATACCTTAATAAACCCTACTTAAAAGCTGTCAGCTTGGGGAATCTCTCCTCTTCTGCATATAATATTTTACTAAATCATTTCCTAAACAGTTTCCACGTTGCCATGTTAAGTAAACGACTACTAATTGGTAATTTGTTAAATGATGAAGGTTTTACATGTCCAGTTTAGTCTCTTCATGGTATAGTAAAGAAAAAAACAATAACCAAAATAATATGGGCTGTGTTTAGACTGATATTTGGTAAAATCTAAGAATTATTTAAGAATATTTATATAAAATGTGCATTTGGGACAAAAGATATAAATCCCTATAATAGTAATCTTGATCTCTGATGTCTGAAACCGAGCTGTACAATCAGTGGATTTTTTTTTTCTCTAAATTTTTAATTCACTAACAACCACAGCACTGGGTATTATTCATTTGTGTATATGCATGCACACACATACTCACTGTGCTCTGCTTACTGATGGTTATCTAGACTCCTATGTCAAAGAGAGTGTTGGTCCTAATTTTGTGGTAAATATTTATTATTAAGTATTCATTTTGTATCATACTGGGAGAAAAGGATGATTAGGATACATTCTAGCTCTTGCCCTTGAGGTGCTCACAGTCTAATGGGGAGGCTGATCTGCAAACCATTACCCTCAGAATAGTGTGATAATGCTTCCTGGGGATAAAGTGAAAGGTCTTAATTACCTAATTCAAAAGTATCATTCACAGTTAAATGCACTTTAAAATGAGATTTTTTTGGCAGTTCGGAATCACACTATTTCTAATCTGAATCCGTTTCTCCTCCTGGCAGCCTGATCCTAGAATTCTGTAGGATCTTCTGAGACTTTGTAACCTCTGTCCGTTCCCCAGTAAACAGAGCAGTCTTCATTCCTGTCCTTCAGAATCTGTATTTCCACGTGAACCCATGTTTAAGATGGAGGATGTTAAGGCACTTATAAAATGGTCTTTTGCTTCACTAAATGGATTCCCATACTTGTCTGGTAGTAGTTTAAGGCTTTAATAAGACGTATTTATTCATCTAGATTAGGTGGAAGAGTATAGGCTTAGTAAACACTTAAATCTCTTTCCTGATGGTATGAGACACAAAATGCAGTCAAACCTTGTAAACTGAGATTGAGGGAAAATTACTCTTATGAAAAGAAAATTAAAACTCATTGACAACCAATGGAGAGCTCAGAGACCATTATTTAACTCCCTGAAATAGTAATACAGTTTCTACAACAGTTTTCTCAAGAACTCTTCATATTAAATTGGATGGCTGCACATCACAACTGTATTTGCATGCACGATTTATCTACATACACTTGTCGTGAATGTTTAATTCTTTGCCAGCTCTTGGCACATCTTGCTCACGAGAATGAGAATGCTTTCCATTTCACCTCCTATTACCTTCTTACTCATCTTCTATCATTGTCTGGGATTTCTCAGGTTGTAGAGAAGGAAGGCAGTGAAAGGGTGGGGTGAAGCAATGCAGGTTGCCAGAATTCCTTTCTGGGCCTTTTAATTACCATTTGAAGAACGCTAGCTGCTCAAATTAATGGAATAAGCATCTTACCTGATGGGGGCTACATATTTACTCTGAAGCTTTGCTATTGCCTGCAGCAATTTTTTTCATCCTTGGAGGAGGGATTAGGATTGTGATAGTAGGATAGATAGTAGATAGTAGGTCATCTCCTTTGTTTCTGGAACATTGCCTGTGTTGCCACCAAAGAAGAGGCCCACCCAGCCGGGGTGGATCCTTCCAAGCTGATCCTGGATTTGCCTCATGCCTTGGAAACCTTGTGGGCTGGAAGCAGCACCCTGAGTCCTGCAGACTTATGGGCGAAGGTGCGGCCCCTTTAAGCCTTCGGTGTGCGCCGGGAGGGGGCCGAGGTGGGGCGGGCACTCTGACAGCGAGCTGTGGGCCCCGCCCCCGGAGGAGGCGTTTCCCAGCGGCCCTCCGCACCAATGCCGCCGCGGCCCGCCGGGTATTCCTGCTGATTCTGCTCGGACCGTAGGGCCCCCAGACCTCTCCCTGCTCAGGGAGCGTAAGTGTCAAACTGCGGGCGAGGGCCAAGCATCCTGTGCCCATGCCGGAAGTCTTGGTGGACAGTGCAGGGGACTTTCCTGGCCTATCAGAGGCTTAGGCTGCGAAAGAGCGTAAACAATGACGGCTGCAGTGAGCTAAAGCCTGGGGCATCTGCTCTACTTCTGGGTGATGACAGCAGCCCTAGGATGCTTGTTTGGATATGCAGTGGTTGAGCGGTGTCCACGACCCGACTTTGCCCCTGCCTGGTTTCTACTTGGGGTGAGGAGAGGATTGCTTTTACCTGAGTATATAGAACCCCATTGAGCTTGATGGGTGGAGCTGGATCTTGTGTCCTGGGCCTTGGGTCCTTTGCCTGGGATTTGGAGACCTGGGTAGTTTAGGGATGAGTAAGCATTGGATTTTCGGCTACCGTGGTACATTTGAGCAGTAACTGGGGAAGTTGACCTAATTCACAGCCTGGTCTAGCTTTCCATCTCCCCAGAGGCCTGTGTTGGTGTGGGTCCCCCTTTCGGAGACATTAACAGTGACCTTTTACTGGGGGGAGTCTAGTTAATGTTCTGTCCTGATGATATGAATAGCAAGCAGGATGTGTAAGAGAGGGCTCAGAGACAGCTCTTTACCCTTCCCCTTCAGAAGGAGTTTGTGAGAGGCCACCATCCCAGGACTAGGACCGCAAACACACCCAAGTTTGCTGAGATAACCTGCTAGAGAATCAGTTCAGATTTCTGGCCGCCTGATAATGCAGAATACTCCAGCAAGAGGTTAATACTTGTCCTTGTTAATGGGAATTACCTGGAGGCAATGAGGCTTTTTAAATTAAAGGGAAGGGCTTGTCATTTTGTTACTGCTTACTTAGAGATGAGCTTTTGTCTGGCTTGGCCAAGTAATAAAAATCTTAAGTTTTCTGTGACAGTTACATAATTGTTATGCTTCTTTAGTCCATTTGTCCTTTCAATACAAGGTTTGAGTAAAGCTTTTTGGACTTGTATGTGTATTGTGTTTTATCCCTGTATTATAATTATTATTTTTGTTTTGAGTGAATCTGTTATCATACTTCATTGGTCATTCAAAGGGGTTGCTTTTTGAGTGGGCAGAAATTTTCCTCAAACTTTCCTCACACTTATTCTGTGCTTCTGCAGTAGCATTTCATTAGCCAGAAGTGAGAGTCCAAGAATGGTAATCAGATCCAGATCTCTTGTATTGTGATAGTGAAGAGCTTTTGTAGGTCAAGAGCTTGGTAATTAGCCATAAAATAGTTTCACTGCCACAGCTTCTTCCCAAGTAGAAAGCTAAAACAGTCTGTCTAGTAGCTGTGTAATTATTCTTATATACTGTCAAGTTACAGGAACTTAAAAGGACATTACACTTGGACCCGTGTGTGGTGCAGCAGAGTTGTGGACTGAGAGGAAGGAGATAGGCCCAGCTCTAACATTACTCATGACTTAGTCTCTTGGTGCCTTACTTTTAGCTGGTTGATGAATGAGACGATGCATAGATATCTTGGGTGTATATGTTAAAATAATACATAATGCATACTTAATAGGTAATTTATTATTTAACTGAATACTAACCTAAAAAAATCAGCTTGAAATTTATTCTAAGTTCTGCCTTTATGTATGACCTTGGAAACATTTCTTAACCTCTGGTCTAAAAATAAACAATTACATCTAAACCTTTTTCAGCAGTAGTGTGACTGTATGGTATTTTGAGCTATTTGGAAGTCGTTTTAGATACAGCAGTGGTATAAGATTATAATATTTTTGTAGAACAGATTTATTTTAGCTGGCTTCCTTACCTTTTCCTCTGTTTCAGCCAGGGTAAAGTCTCTTGAGACCTCTGAATAATTTGCAAGTATAAACATTTGTAGTATGGACTAGACTGAATGAACTATAGAAAGCATCATGTATAGTTCAAATTAATTTTATTAATGCTTCTCTTTGTTGGCGATTTTCTTCACTCTTGAAGCATCAGACCTTGCTGTGTGATGACAGCTCGGTTTCCCATGTCTGTGTTTATAAAATCCAGAATCCTCTGTCTAATCCTATGCCATATTTCCAGCCTCTTAGAGATCATATTTCTCAAGTCTAAAACCAAACTCATCATATTCCTTACCTCTTCTCTACTCCCCAAAAATAAACAGTCCAGAACTACTACTGATATTTTTATGTCATTAGCACAGCTGTTCTCCTAGTCACCTAGACTGGAGTCTCCTGCTAGATTCTTCCTACTCCCACATCCTTACTTGCTAAGGCTTACTGATTCTACCTCTTTAATTAACTTCCTTCAG
The DNA here is from genome assembly GCF_963455335.1 of Martes martes. NCBI lineage: Eukaryota > Metazoa > Chordata > Mammalia > Carnivora > Mustelidae > Martes > Martes martes. The sequence goes on from NC_137898.1 coordinate 19,125,965, forward strand.
TACCCCCTGCCCATCCTATCCATTCCTAAGACCCCTATGGCTCCTATTTATCTTTGTCCTAAAGTACTGCAATAATTTCCTATCAAGATTCTATTTTTCCTCTCCCTTTCAATCCATTCTACATAGATTTATCTTTCTGACATAGATAGGATCGTGTCATTGCCTTGCTTCAGTCATCAGCATCTTCCACTGTTTAGCTTAATATTCACGATTCTACATGATCTGACTCTAGTCTATCTCTTGTCTTAGACTATAGTAAAGGGAGCCATTTATTGTTCTCTGAACATGCTCTGTACTTTCCTATCTCCAAGACTTTGCCTTTCTTTTTTCCTCAGCCTAGAATATCTCCTACTTTGGTGTCTTTGTCTGTTTTTTTAAAATCTCACCTGTCATTCATCAGTGAGATCAGATGCCATCCTTTCCGTAAGATTTTCATGGACCATCCCTCACGGGCTGGTGGTTAATCCTATTTTGAACTCCGTAACCCTGATTTATCCCTTGCTTAAGGCACTTTCTGCACATAATGTATTTTGTATTATGATTATTTGTTAAGACTTCTTATTTGTACTTCTGTGAACTTAGGTGCATCGTGGTTTGCCCATAGGGAAATTCAGTGAATGTGAATGCTTAAGGTAAGAGTGGAATAGACTAATTCCTCATTCTTAGACCTTGTTATTAGAAAGGACTCTAACCTGTGCAGCCAGCCTGCACATGTAAAATGATCAGTAGCTAGAACAAATCATTCTTATCTTTCTTATGTCCTAAGGACTTTTGTTAGTAAACTTTGGGTTGTTTTTTTTTAAGCTTTTTTTTTTTTTTTTGAGATTTTTATTTATTTATTTGAGTGAGAGAGAGAGAGCACAAGCAGGGGGAACTACAGAGGGAGAGGGAGAAGCAGGCTTCCTGCTGAGCAGGGAGCCTGATGCAGAGCTTGATCCCAGGACCTTGGGATCATAACCCGAGCCAAAGGCAGACACCTAACTGACTGAGCCACCCAGGCACCCCTAAAAAGCAGTTTTAATGAAATATAATTATATGCCACTCAACCATTTAAAGTGTACAATTCAATGGCATATCTAGATTTGTGCAATCATCACCACAGTCAATTTTAAAACATTTTCATTACCCCGAAAAGAAATCCCACACTCCTTAGCCTTTTCCCTTTTAATTTCCCCAAACACTTCAGTCCTAGGCAAACACTGATCTACTTTCTGTCTCTAAAGTCTTGCCCATTCTGGACATTTCATATAAAAGGAATCATAATCATGGTAGTTCTTTGTGACTAGTTTCTTCTAGGTATAATGTTTTCAAGGCTCATCCATGTTATAGCATTTATCAGCACTTCATTTCGTGTGTGTGTGTGTGTGTAGTAAAATACATACAACATAAAATTTACCATCTTAACCCTTTTTAAGTATGCAGGTCACTGGTGTCAAATACATTTACTAAACTGTTAAGAACAGGTACTACACTTGATCTTAGCCAAAAGGCTGAGAAGAGATTCAGATACATTCATTATGTTATGGAAACATAACCATCATCCATCATCATAATTTTTTTCATTTTGGAAAACTGAAGCTTTATACTCCATTCCTCAGTCCATCCATTCACTGGCAACAACCATTCTCCTTTATACCTCTGATTTTGACTGCACATATAAGTGGAATCATACAGTATTTGTCTCTTTGTGGCTGGCTTATCACGTTAGCATAGTGGCCTCAGGGCTCATCCAGGTTATAGCATATGTCAGAATTTATTTTTAAGGCTAAATAATATTCTCTTTTATGTATATTCCACTTTTTAGTTATTTTGAATAATGTTGCTATGAAATGAACATGGGTATACAAATATGTCTTTGAGACCCTGCTTTCAGTTCTTTGGGGCACATACCCAGAAGTGGAATTGCTGGGTCACATAGTAATTCTGTTTTTTATTTTTTGAGAAACTGTCATACTGTTTTCCACAGCAACTGTACCATTTTACATTCTTTTTTTTTTTTTTTTAAGATTTTATTTATTTATTTGAGAGAATGAGTGATTGAGAGCTAGGACAAGCAGCAGGGGGAAGAGCAGAGGGAGAAGGAGAAGCCAGGCTCCCTGCTAAGCAGGAAGCCCATGTTGTCCTAGTCCCAGAACTCTGGGATCATGACCTGAGCCGAAAGCAGATGTTTAACCAACTGAGCCCCCCTCCTCCCATTTTATATTCTTTTTTTTTTTTTTAAAGATTTTATTTATTTATTTGACAGACAGATCACAAGTAGGCAGAGAGGCAGGCAGAGAGAGAAGGGAGGAAGCAGGCTCCCTGCTGAGCAGAGAGCCCGATGCGGGGCTCGATCCCAGGACGCTGGGATCATGACCTGAGCCGAAGGCAGCGGCTTTAACCACTGAGCCACCCAGGCGCCCCCCATTTTATATTCTTAACAGCAGGTACAAGGGTTTCAATTTCCCCACATCCTTGTCAACACTTGTTTTGTTTTGTTTTGATAATAGCCATCCTAATAGGTGTGGGGTGGTCTCTTAGAGTTTTGATATGCGTTTCCATAATGATTAATAATGATGAGCATCTTCTAATATGCTTATTATAAGGCCATTTATAGATCTTCTTTGGCGAAGTGTCTAGCTAGTCAAGTCCTTTGCCCATTTTTTAATTGGGTTGTTTGTTGTTGAGTTTTAAGAGTTGGTTTTTTTTTTTTTTTTTAGAGTGGGCTCAATTTAATGACCCCTAGATCCTGAGCTGAAATCAAGAATCGGGCACTTAACCAACTGAGTAACCCAGGCAGCCCTTAGGAGTTCTTTATAGTACTTCATTTCTGTTTATTAGGAATAATATTTCACTGGTATGGACTTACCATATTTTTATTATCTGTTCATCAGTAGATGGACATTTGGGTGGTTCCCATTCTTTGGCTATTGTGAGTGTTAGTTTGGTTTCAATTTGCTGGGTGTATTGAAAACAGTACTGCATTCCTCTAAAGAAAACATTCCACCTTTAAGTTACCTGACTTTTCATGAAATTGTTATGTTTTATTCTATATGTATTCCATTTTATACTGATTCTGACGCTCCTCTTTATTACTTCTGTATATATTCTGAATGTTCCCAAGGCCTTTACTTTCCTTTGTGATTATGGGTAGTTAAAATTTGCAGATAGAGACAAAGTTCAGCTTTCAAACAAGTAATGACTTTAATGATCCCTTCTCCAAATGTTCTAGAATTATAGTCAGAAATTTAGAATTTATATGAATTATGGCCATCATAGTCCACCATCCTTTTGTTTTTATTAATCTTAAGGAAAGGTTTTTTTTTTTTAAGATTTATTTATTTGGGACGCCTGAGTGGCTCAGTGGGTTAAGCCTCTGCCTTCGGCTCAGGTCATGATCCCAGGGTCCTGGGATCGAGCCCCACATCGGGCTCTCTGCTCGGCAGGGAGCCTGCTTCCTCCTCTCTCTCTGCCTGCTTCTCTGCCTACTTGTGATCTCTCTCTGTCAAATAAATAAAATCTTTAAAAAAAAAAAGATTTTATTTATTTATCTGACAGATACAGATCACAAGTAGGCAGAGAGGCAGGCAGAGAGAGAGAGGGGAGGAAGCAGGCTCCCCGCTGAGCAGAGAGCCTGATGTGGGGCTTGATCCCAGGACCCTGGGATCATGGCCCGAGCCGAAGGCAGAGGCTTTAGCCCACTGAGCCACCTAGGTGCCCCAAGGAAAGACTTTCTTGATCAGTTGGTAGAGCCATCTCAATGGAATGTAGGCTTTGGGGCAGGGTGGCAGTGAGGGGGTTGGATTGCATGAATAATTCCAAATTACAATTACAGTTAAAACTGTAGTCATTCCCTTCTTATTCAAAGGCAGGTTAACAGTGTTTTAAGGTCCAGTTGGGGAGTTAGACTTGATAATTAAGCAGCAGCTGATAAAGGATGATATCCCTTTAAATTTTAAATTTAATTATTTTTATTTTTATTTTTTAAGATTTTTATTTATTTATTTCACAGAGAGAGAGAGATCACAGGTAGGCAGAGAGGCAGACAGGGGTGGGGGGGGAGGCAGGCTCCCCGCAGAGCAGAGAGCCCGATGCAGGGCTCGTTCCCAGGACCCCGAGACCATGACCTGAGCCAAAGGCAGAGGCCCAACCCACTGAGCCACCCAGGTGCCCCTAAATTTAAATATCTAAATTACATAAGTCCTTTTTGAGGCAAAGAAACTTGTTTGTTTTTTTTTTTTAAATTTTATTTATTTATTTGACAGACAGAGATCACAAGTAGGCAGAGAGGCAGGCAGAGGGGGAAGCAGGCTCCCTGCTGAGCAGAGAGACCGATGCGGGGCTCGATCTCAGGACCCTGAGATCATGACCTGAGCCGAAGGCAGAGGCTTAACCCACTGAGCCACCCAGGCGCCCCGAAACTTGTTTTTCATATTATGCTCATTTACTCTTTCTATTTTTTCTCTTTTTCTTTTGTTAAAGATTTTATTTATTTGGCAGAGAGAGAGAGAGTACAAGCAGGGGGAGAGTGTGAGGGAAAAGTGGGCTGATTAGAGGCTAGATCCCAGGATCCTGAGATCATGACCTGAGCCAAAGGCACACGCTTAACCAGCTGAGCCACCCAGATGCCCCTACTCTATATTTTCTTTCTTTTTTTTTTTCTCTTTATATTTTAAGTCAATTAGGTAATCACGGAGATAAATCTTATTATTTATAAAGTTTTAAGAGTTTTCCCTATAGATAACCTAGAAACCGTATAAAATTTGTAAGAATTTCACCAAACTAGGATTCAAGAAATCTCTCCTAGACCAGTCTTTCCTACTTAGATGACCTTAGGTAAGACACTGAACCTTTATTTCCCTCTATGTAAAAAGAGGATAATTATATTTGCTTTATCCCATGTTGTTTTTTGTGGGTTTTTGAGCATTGTGAGAATAGAGATTAATAAGACAGAAAATGCCCTTGCTCAAGGGAATCTTACAGTTTAGTAAGAACAAGCTGCATAACTAAGAATAATATAGAAATGAAAGAAAACTCAGGGAGGTAATAAAACGGTGTGCTTGCACTTACATTGTGAAGTACATAGAAGCAATTAAATGTCTTCCTCACTAGAATCTCAAATAAAAAAATTATAAATACTTGTAAAACATAAAGTACTATTGAGATATGTGATTGGTATGAGCTGTTTTAAGTAGGGACTTTGGGACTATTGTAAATAGTGCCCTAAAGTCTGTGAAGGAGCAGGAGATGCATGGTCTTGCCCCCAAATGTTAATTAGACCAAGAAAGGTTTAAAAGAAAAAGCAAAAGCCCTAGTTTCAGTTCTTTATTTGATCAATGTATACATAAAAGTAAAGAAGGTAAAGTGACTATAATAAAATTATAAAATGTCTGTATATTATGTGGGGGTGCCTGGGTGGCTCAGTTGGTTATGTGTCCTCAGGTCTTGGTCTCATGAGTTTGAGCCCCGTGTTGGGCTCCATGCCTAGCTTTTTAAAAAAGGCCTATACACTATGTGTAATGTGTTTTCTTTTCTTTCTTTTTCTTAGATTTTATTTATAATTATTTGAGAGAGAGAGATCACAAGCAGGTGGGAATGGTAGAGGGAGAAGCAGACTCCCCCTGAGCAGGGAGCCTGAGTTGGAACTTGATCCCAGGACCCTGAGATCATGACCTGAGCTAAAGGCAGACGCTTAACAGACTGAGCCACCCTTCTACATTCACTCTGTAAAACCGTTCATTACACTCCTTATATCTCTAAAATTCATCTGTTTTCCTCTCTCTGCATTGCTACTATCCTTAGTTTTCAGGCCCCCATCATCTTTGATTTAGACCACTGTATTCTAACTGATTTCCTTCTGTTGTTACTGCCTTCCAATCCATTCTGTATATTGCTTTTTACATGTATAACATACAGTTTTCAAAAATGCAAGTTTGATGGCATATGTGATACTTCCTATTTACAGTCCTTCAAAGTTTCATTTTACACTTGGGGTAAAGTCCGACTTCCTTAACACTGCTCACAGGTCTGTCCAGGGTTTGATCTTGACTACTTTGCAGCCTGACTTTACACACCCTTGCTTTCTGTGCTGCATTTTTTTTAAAAATATTTATTTATTTATTTGGCAGAGATCACAAGTAGGCAGAGAGACAGGCAGAGAGAGAGGAGGAAGCAGGCTCCCCGCTGAGCAGAGAGCCCGATGCGGGGCTCGATCCCAGGACCCTGGGATCATGACCTGAGCCGAAGGCAGAGGCTTTAACCCACTGAGCCACCCAGGCGCCCCTCTGTGTTGCATTTTATACTTTAACATTGCTGAACCTTTTCAGTTCCTCAAACCACTATAATAAAAGGAGTTAGAATAGGTGCTATGGCAGTTTCTAAACTCTTATCTCCATTTCTATACTTGTCTCCCACATGTTTATGAGCCAACACAAGCTTTTGGACCACATTTTGAGTAGCATTGAACTATAGTAGACACATGGATGAATTTTACAGATGAAATACTGAATGAAAAGAGGAAGTTATGGAAGACAACACAGATAATATTTGTCTAAAGCTCACAAATAAACAGTTAATCTTGTTGTTTAGGGATGTGTGACTGTGACTGTGGCATAGAACTAAATGGACTTCAGGGAAGTACTTCTGTAGGAAGAAGGATGGGGTAGGAAAGAAATGTACAGGTGCAGTAATATTAATGGTAATAGTGTTATAATTTTTCGACTGCTGGATGTTAGGTCATTGGGTCAATTTTATTGTAATGCTTCATAACTCATATTGTGTATATTTTCTTGCATATATAAAAAACTAAATTCTAAAGTTAAAATTAAAACAATTATGGGAGAAATTTAGTAGTTAAGTTTCTTTTTTTCTTAGTATATCAATCCTAGAAGAAGACAAACACAGAGCAAGAATCCCCAGTGCCACATTTATAAACAAACACTGTATTCATTATTTCAGTGGCTGGGGAAGTTTTGGTATGAAGCAAGCCTTTCCTTTGATTAGAAAGAAGCAAAGCCTTAAATACCAATTTTTTAAAACTCAGGCAATAAAGTAGTAGAAGCCATTTTCAGAAAGTATAACATATTGGCATTTAAATTTTATATGAGGTAGTTAGGCTGGATAATCTTTTACTTCATGCTTATAAAAGTGACCAACAAGGAAAAAAGAAGAAGTATTGCAGTGAACTTAAAGAATACTAACTGTCAAATACTGACAGTTCACATTCTCTTGGTTGGAAAATGTTTTGAAGACTTTCATCAAGTGTTTGTCTTTAAAAAACAAAAACAAAAAAAACAGATAAGAGATATTGCCTTTGCAGCTCAAACTTGTGCCAAGAAAGTAACTTTGGAGGTTTTCAACCCGGGCTGCACATTAGAATCATCTGAAAACGTTAAAAAAAAAAAAAAAAAAAAAGAGAAGAAGAAGAAAAAAAAAAAATCTATTGAGATGAAATTTACATAACATAAAATTAACTCTTTTAAAGTGAACAATTCAGTTGCACTTTGTACAGTCACAGTATTGTGCCAGCACCTCCTCTATCTAGTTTCAAAACACTTCCATCATACCACAGTGACACTCCTTACCCATTAAGCCGTTACTTCTTATTTCCCAGTCTCTCCAACTACCGGCAACCCCCAGTCTACATTCTATCTCCGAGGATTGATCTGTTCTGGACATTTCATATAAATGGAATCCTACAACATGGGACTTTTTTGTGTTTGGCTTCTTTCACTTAACATGTTTATGAAGTTCAACCGTGTGGTAGCCTGTACCAGTACTTCATTTCCTTTTATGGCTGAATAATAGTCCATTTTAATTACATGTCAGAATTTATTCATCCATTGATGGAAATTTGGACTATTTATTGATTCAAGTGAATAGTGCCACCATGAATACGCATGTGCATGTACTTGTTGGAGTACCTATTTTCAGTTTTTGGGTTGCTGTATGATAATTCCATGTTTAACTTTTATGGAATCACCAAATTGGTTTACATGATGGACGTACTATTTTCCATTCACTTGGGGAACTCCAAAAATACACAGATCTAATAATGTTTATTGTATTTTACAGACATATTAGTGTACAGTTACTTGAAATTTTTAAAAAGATGGATCATGGGGTGCCTGGATGGCTCAGTTGGTTGAGCATCTGCCTTTGGCTCAGGTCGTGATCCCAGGGTCCTGGAATTGAGTCCCACATTGGGCTCGCTGCTCCACAGGGAGCCTGGTTCTCCCTCTGCCTGCAGCTCCCCTTGCTTGTGTTCTCTCTCTGTCAAATAAATAAATAAAACCTTAAAAAAAAAAAAAAAGATGGATCGTTCACTAAAGAGTTTGAGAAGCACTGCATAGTTCATTCATTTAAATTGCCATATAATATTGCACTCAATATACCACTATTCGTTCATTTCTGATGAATTTGTAAAGTGCTTTAAGCTTCTGGCTTTTATGAACAACATTGCTGTGAATATCTAGTATAAGATCTTCTGAAAGAAGTTGGTATCAATTCCTAGGGTAGATACCTAGGAATGAAGTAGAGTATGTACATCTCCAACTTGGGTAATGCTTTATACTTTATAAGCTGTTGTACTATTTAATAATATTATTAATACTATTAGTAGTAGTACTATTATTACTATTTAATATACTACTTTATAAACTGCTGTACTATTTTACCTTCCACCATTGCTTCAGAATCTCTATTAAGGTTTGATTTGTTCTCTAAAACACACAGCTATTGTTCTCAGGGTTCCAGGGGTTTTGGAGAGAAGTCTTAATGAAAATTCCACTTACTCTAATAAAAGTAATTGTTCGACTATACAGTTTTCACTGGGATATTCCCTACATTTTGATGGGAGGGAATAGGATGTAAAGAAAGAGGCATAGACTGAATCATAATGTGATTCCAGTTTTGTATTTCAGACAAGTTGCATAAATTTTATGAGCCTAATGTGTAGAGAGAATATCTTTCTTTGATGTAGTTGCTGTTAGTACAAAGTGAATCATCAAGTTTAAAAAGTACACAGCACCCAATTCATAGTAGACACCATCAAAGTACATATTCATTAAACAAATATTTATTGAAGGTTTATTTTATGTCACATTAGGACTGGAAATGGAGAGATGAGCAAGATCCCTTCTATGTTATATATAATACTGAAAAATAGGAAACAATCTAAATGTCCAATGTTAAGATTGGTAATTTGGGTATATTTATAAAATGGAGTGCTATGTAACCTTTAAACATCATGTTCTCAAACATGGGAAAATGTTTATGGCTATGTAAGAAAAAGATTACAAGAGGATTATCCCTGTCTCTTTCATATAATTTATACACTGCATGTTCATTGAAAAACCTCCAGGGGCACCTGGGTGGCACAGTTGGTTAAGCCTTGAACTCTTGGTTTGGGCTCAGATCCTGACCCCCTGTGCCCACCTCACGCCCGCCAAGTAAATAAATAAATATTTAAAGAAAAGACTCTGGAAGGATTCATACACTTCAGTGTTCATCATCGTTAATAATTGGTGGTAAAATTGTTTTAATACTGTACTTCCTTACGTATTTTGTTTAACTTCCAGATTTTCTGTAGTTGACATACATTACTTTCATAATCAGAAAAGAAAGGTGTTATCTAAATAAATAGCATAAAATTGTTAAAGGGATGTTGACTATAAACCTAAGTAAAAAATGATATAAAGTTTATAAAGGAATGGTTCATTTAGGGGCTTAATTTTTTTTATTAGTTTATGTATTCATACTATCTAGAGTCATATTTTTTTTTAAAGATTTTATTTATTTATTTGACAGACAGAGATCACAAGTAGGCAGAGAGGCAGGCAGAGAGAGAGAGAAAGCAGGCTCCCTGCTGAGCAGAGAGCCCGATGTGGGGCTCGATCCCAGGACCCTGGGATCATGATCTGAGCCGAAGGCAGAAGCTTTAACCCACTGAGCCACCCAGGCGCCCCTAGAGTCATATTTACCAGAATTAGGTAGAGAGCTAGAAAACACTGAGATTTTTACATATTGATTATTTTCTAAAGGAATTTTAGGTTAACGTATGTATGACTTTCTTTGAAACTCTTTTCTTGCCCTGTTAAAGGCCAGGAAACTCAGCTCTTTTATCCTGGCTTTGTTATATACCTAGGAAGTTCCCATTTGGGAAAATATATAAGCGTCTTGTCTTTTTTTTTTTTTTTTTTTAGGTTTTTATTTAAGTAATCTCTACACCCAGTGTAGGGCTTGAATTCACAGCCCTGAGATTAAGAGTCACATGCTCTACAGACTAAGGCGCCCCTCATTTAGATTTTTTTTTTTTAAATTAATTCCATGGGGTTTTTTTTCTCTCTCTCTTTTTTTTTAGATTTTATTTATTTATTTGACAGACAGAGATCACAAGTAGGCAGAGAAGCAGGCAGAGAGAGAGGGGGAATCAGGCTCCCTGCTGAGCAGAGAGCCTGATGTGGGGCTTGATCCCAGAACCCTGGGATCATGACCTGAGCCGAAGGCAGAGGCTTTAATCCACTGAGCCACCCAGGCGCCCCGTAGATTTTTTTCGTTAACTCTTTTCTTTCACTTTTTAAATGTTCGATTAATAGAATTAAATGGGCATTTGACCAAAGAAAGAGCTTTTTTTTTTTCAATTTTTAAAAATTTTTTATTTTACTTTATTTATTTGACAGACAGAGATCACAAGTAGGCAGAGAGGCAGGCAGAGAGAGAGGAAGAGAAGCGGGCTCCCCACTGAGCAGAGAGCCCAACGTGGGGCTCGATTCCAGGACCCTGGGATCATGACCTGAGCCGAAGACAGAGACTTTTAACCCACTGAGCCACCCAGGTGCCCCAAGAAAGAGCTCTTTTACTCTTACTGGTATATGCATGCTAAAATAATAATCTCAGAAATTTTGTCTTACAAGACTGCTTGATTGTAAACTTAACTAGGTACCGATTTCTCTCTGACCAGGAATTACTCTTAATTCTGAGGAGAAACTGGAAGCACAATGGGAGATGACAGTGAGTGGATGAAATTGCCGGTTGATCAGAAATGTGAACACAAGGTAAGATCTTCCTGGAATTCAGATTTCAGTGTCATTGGCTTGTTTTTTCAGCAGTTGACCCTCTGTGGTACAGTATAGAGCTGCCTGATGATTACATGATACTGCTGAGAAACAACATGCTTTGGAGACAGTTGCAGTAGGATAATTCCTCACTTTTTTAAGATTATATTTGAGAGAGAAAGAGCTCACATGCTAGAGTGAGTGGGGTGGGGGGTAGAATCTCAAGCAGATTACGTGCTGATCGCAGAGCCTGACACGGGACTCCATCTCATAAGGCTGAGATCATGACCTGAGCTGAAATCAGGAGATGGGATGGTCGCTTAACTGCCTGAGGAACCTAGGCGCCCTTGATATCTCATTTTTAAATCATTACATCTTTAATTGTAATTTACATATTACAAAAAAGGAAGAACTAATACTTGGATACAAAGTGAGATACGTTTATAGTGACCTGTTAGGAATTCTAGATGGCCTTGAAAGAATATCGCAAATAAAAAAAAAAGTTTATAAACTAACCAAAAGAAGTTTATAAACTAATCTTCTTTGAAAACTCTGAATTTCTTAACCTTTTTTTGTTTCTAATCATGGGGTCCTTTATTCAAATTAATTGGTAGAGGGCAGTCATCCCACCCCACCCCCAATTAACTGTAGATAATAATATCATTAAATTGTGTTTTGTTTCAAAATTCTTTTCTTTTAGCTCTGGAAAGCAAGGTTAAGTGGGTATGAAGAGGCCCTGAAGATCTTCCAGAAAATAAAGGATGAAAAGAGCCCAGAATGGTCCAAATTTTTAGGACTGATCAAAAAATTTGTGACTGATTCCAATGCAGTGGTTCAGTTGAAAGGATTAGAAGCTGCACTTGTTTATGTTGAAAATGCCCATGTAGCAGGAAAGTAAGTTGTTTCTTTCCAGCTATTCTGGTAAAACCCTTGTCTGGTGCTTCATCAATTAATTTATGTATATTTGTGGATCATTGTCCTTAGTTATTAGCACTTTTAGAAGATATTAATAATTTTCTTACTTTCATAGCTCCTTGGTACTTGTTTTTCATTTGGTTCTTATCTACTCTCAGAAATCTAAATGGTACATGAGATCTCTTTTTTTTTTTTTTTAAGACTTTATTTATTTATTTGACAGATAGAAGTCATAAGTAGACAGAGAGGCAGGCAGAGAGAGAGGAGGAAGCAGGCTCCCTGCTGAGCAGAGAGCCTGATGCGGGGCTCGATCCCAGGACCCTGGGATCATGACCTGAGCCGAAGGCAGAGGCTTTAACCCACTGAGCCACCCAGGCGCCCCGGTACATGAGATCTCTAAAGAACAAATTAGAATTGAAATCTTGAAAACCATACCTTAAGGTTTGATGAGCAAGTTTCCTTTTGAGCCTTCCGTATGGGAATTAACTTTAAACCAGAGAGAAAAATCTCTACTAAGTTTTAGAGGAAACTTCAGGGTGTTAGCAAAGGAATTAACAGAATTTCAGTGGAAAGCATTTGGGTAGTACAAAAATCTCTTTCTACAAGACTTCCCAGCAAGGTGATCTGAGAAACATGTCTTTCTCTCTGTGGTGATTAGGCATTTTTACCTCTTCGGAGAGGTGCTGCTAACTAAACGGCCTCTCTGACTCCTGGCCAGTTGGACTTGAGCTGCAAATGATCCAGGTTTCTAATCACCCACTCTCCCATACCTCAGAAACCTGGTTTTCTAATGCTAGTCTTAATGTCATTGAAAGGAGCCCTCCATAAAAAGGGGGTGGGGGCTCAACTTAATTGCATGAGAAATATATACTTGACTTACTTCAAAGATTATACCAATAAAGACAATCATTAACCTGACAGCTTTGTTACCAGTATTACTGAGTTTCCCTTGTCATTAGTGAGAATGTTGCTTTTTTAAAAATTGCATTTTCCTTCTGATACCAGAAACTTTTTTGATGAGTACATGTAGCCCCAACCTACTGAATTCCTCTGAGTTCCAATGGTACAGGTTTTATTTAATTTAGAAGAAACTCAAAGTAGTAAAGTTACTGTAAAATCTTGCCAAGGAATCAGGAGCAGCCCTTTGATATTAAAGGTACATATCCATCCCCTCAGTGAAGAAATTCTCTTGTTCTAAGAAATGTTTAAAATGACCTTTTAAAAATTTTTCAAAAAAGCAAGAACTCTGTAATCCTATTTTTTGAAAAATATATCTGTATGTATATCTATCTGCTCTTGCATGTAGAGCAATAAATCTGGAAGGATGGGTACCAAATAGTTGAAAGTAGTTTTCACTGCATAATGGAATGTCAAAGGATTTTTGCTTTCTTATTTGAATTTTCTACATTTATAAAGAGAAAATAAGGTTCTGTGTCATTGCCTGGTGTGACATGTCTTAAACTTTTATGGTTTGTGTAGGTTTGTCTTGCATGTTCTTGAACATAAATGAAAAAAATTAGACACTCATTTACTTTATTTCTAAGCATTTTAAAAAGTATTTGTCACACACGCCCCCCCCCCCATGAACTTTTCTAGTTCTTTCTACTAAAGTGTGTTTTTGAGTGTGGTGGTGGTTGTTTGTACTCTATATTACAGAACCACAGGAGAAGTTGTGTCGGGTGTTGTAAGTAAAGTGTTCAACCAACCCAAAGCCAAAGCCAAGGAGCTAGGCATTGAGATTTGTCTAATGTACATAGAGATTGAGAAAGGCGAGGCTGTGCAAGAGGAGCTCCTAAAAGGCCTGGACAACAAGAACCCCAAGATAGTAGTGGCCTGCATAGAGACACTGAGGAAAGCCTTAAGGTAAGACTTGTTGCTTTAGTTCTCTGCCCTAGAACATCTCAACTGAGTTTGAGTTCCTGGCTTAAACAAAGATGAAAACTGCTGGACTTGACTTGGCATGCCACACCAACCAGGAAAATTGACCTGGGAAAGCTAAAGTCATTCCTCAAGTGTGGCGCTTTCTATTCAGTAATCTTAGCCTTCAAGTGGTGTTGCATCGTTATTTTATCTAAATCCCCTTCTAATGAAGATGAGCAGGGGAGATTTCTGACCTGTTTTCAAATTAGGAATTGGCCTTTTCATGGAAAAACACTCTTCAGGATATTTAAAGCAGTTCTTTTGTTATCCTCAAGCATATGTACGAACTTTGAAATGTTGGCTAAAGATTATTTATTTGCTAAAGCAGACCTTTGTTTTGATGCCTTTTTATTAAAGTAGAAGTAAATGCTCTATCCCTTTATTTTTTTTTTAAATATTTTATTTACTTGACACAGAGAGAGAGGATCATAAGGAGGCAGAGAGGCAGACCGATCGAGAGGGGGGAAGCAGGCTCCCTGCTGAGCAGGGAGCCCGATGCGGGGCTCGATCCCAGGACCCTGAGATCATGACCTGAGCTGAAGGCACAGGTTTTAACCCATTGAGCCACCCAGGCACCCCTGCTCTATCCCTTTAAATAGAACCACAGCAATAGCAAATAGAAAATAATTTTTACTCTTATGCAATAAGTATTTTCAACGCAAAAATTTCTTGTTGTTTGGCAGTGAAGTTTTTCATGAATGAAATCTCTTTCAGGAACAAGTGGCTGTAATTTGCTGTGGAACTCTGACTTAGACAAACCACTGTTTTGTTCTGATTTGGCAGTCCTTCTAATCTGATATCCTGTCCCCATTACTATCCACATGAGAAACTTTAGAAAGCAGCTCTAGTGAAATCCTAAATGTGTGACCTATGAGAGTGAAGACCATCCCAACTCAGCTCTCTTGCAATTTTGTGTATGACCTACTTCTTGGAGAAAATGCTTCCTTTGGTGTTTATCTTACGTAGAAATACCAAAATTCCTAAATTTTGTTAAATGATCCTGAAATTAAAAGTTTTAAACTTTTACATTGTCTTTTGCTTGGTTCATAAAGTTCTTTTATAAGATTTGACTTTCACTTAGATTTTTGTATAATAAATATTTCCTCATTTCAAGCCCAGTACAGTATAGTGGGTGTGGTTTTATGAGTAGTAAATACTGTGCTCAATCTGTCATCTTAGAAATTTATTGAATTGACTTGGTTATCAAGACTGTGCTTATCTCAGGGTGCCTGGCTGGCTCAGTTGGTGGAGCATATGACTCTTGATCTTGGGGTTTTGAGTTCAAGCCCCATGTTGGGTATAGCGATTACTTAAAAATAAAATCTAAAAAAATTTTTAAAGACTGTGCTTATCTCCATAGATATGTTCTGTCCTTAGTAATGGATCTCTTAATAAAAATGTGCATTATGCTATAATCAGCCTTTAAAGATCTTATTTTTATTTGAGAGAGAGAACATAAGCAGGGGGTGGGGTAGAGGGAGAAGGAGAAGCAGACTCCCCACTGAGCAGGGAGCTCAACATGGGGCTTAGTCCCAGGACCCTGAGATCATGATCTGAGCCAAAAGGCAGAGGCAGATGCTTAACTGACTGAGCCACCTAGGAACCCCTCTAATCTGCCTTTAAACTAGAATTTTTTTTTTTAAGATTTTGTTTATTTATTTGACAGAGAGAGAGATCACAAGTTGGCAGAGAGGCAGGTAGAGAGAAAGGGGGAAGCAGGCTCTCTGCTGAGCAGAGAGCCCGATGCAGGGCTCGATCCTAGGACCCTGAGGTCACATGACCTGAGCCGAAGGCAGAGGGTTAATCCACTGAGCCACCCAGGAGCCCCAAAACTAGAAGTTTCTAATTCAGAATGCTGTAAACTCTGATTATTTTACTTCTAAGCTGACTGGGAGCATAAGTATAGAAAAAGGGCAAGTTAGGTCTATCTTCTTCTGTCTTCCGTCAGATGTTGTAGTTTAGTTCCATCCCTGTGTGATTCTTTATTTGTCCTAAGACATCTCAGAATCTATCATAGAATTAGATAGCTCTCTGGGACCTTCAAGAACCTTGAGGCCAGGGGCTCCTGGGTGGCTCAGTCCATTAGGCGTCTGCCTTCAGCTCAGGTCATGATCCCAGGGTCCTGGGATCAAGCCCTGCATCAGGATCCCTGCTTAGTGGGAGGCCTGCTTCTCCCTCTCCCACTCCCCTTGCTTATATTCCCTCTCTCACTGTGTCTCTGTGAAATAAATAAAATCTTAAAAAGAAAAGAACCTTGAGGCCAAACTGTTCAATCCTAGGTTCCAGAGCTTCTTCAGAGTACTCAGACTCTTGTGTTTATGAGAGCTTCAGGAAGTCAGAAATGTTCTGTGGCCCCTAAAGCAGGCTTCTAGAACAGATAGGTGGTTTTCTTTCTTTCTTTCTTTATTTTTTTTTTTGCAAGGTTTTATTTATTTGAGAGAGACCAAGAAAGAGAGAGAGAGAGAAAATGAGCTAGCACTAGCAGAGGGGGAGGGGCAGAGAGAGAGGGAGAAGGACACTCCTCTGAGCAGGGAGCCGTACTTGGGCCTCGTGATCCCAGGACCCCGAGATCATGACCTGAGCCAAAGGCTTAACCACCTAAGCCACCCAGGCGCTCCCATGGGTCGTTTTCTATAGTAATATATTTGGTAACCAGATTAAGTTTTGTTTAGTTATCTGTTTCCGATGTGGACCTCTTCTGTAGGTTTGTCTTCATCTTTCACTAGGCCAGGATAGTGAAACAAAAAAATCTGATGAAACAAATCTGATAATTTAAAATTTTAAAGGAAGACTCCAAGATCCCTGATGTTAGGTTCTTCAGGCACAGTGTTGAGTGTCCTGTTTCATAACCCTAAGTTCTTATTTTTCCTTTAGTATTAAAGGTCAACTGAGCCAAATTAAAATGTTCTTTTCTACTAAAGGGGATTTTAAAGGAAATCTTGGAGATCATCTTGTTTATTTTCATGTTATGATATCTATATTTAAACTATATAACCACATGTCTTTTTAAATATCATTTCTGAAGGAGAATATTTTCTGTCTCCTCTAGCCTTTTGGAGTATGTCAGTAGTTATTACTGAAATTTTTTGTTGCATTTGTGTACAGGAGATAAATTTATACACATTAGATAAATAAATAATAATGTAGATAAATAAGTTGACCCTTGAACACCACAGGGGTTGGGGTACTAACCCCCATGCAGTCAAAAATCTGTGTATAAATTTTGACTTTCCCAAAACCTAACTACTAATAGCCTACTGTTGACTGGAAGCCTTAGAGATAACCTGAACAATCAATTAACATATTCTGTATGTTATCTGTAATATATACTGTATTCTTGTAATAAAGTAAGCTAGAGAGAAGAAAATGTTATTATAACATAAGGAAGAGAAAACACACTTATAGTACTGTACTGTAAAATGCCTATGTCTGAGTGGACCCACACAGTTTGAACCTCTGATGTTCAAGGGTCAACTGTATGTGAGTTCTGCTACAGAATGTCGGTATTGTTTCATAACGGAATCCCTCTTGCTCCCGAATTTGTTATGCAGAAATGTTAACAGTGACTCAGAAAGTTAAATTTGGCCAGTTAGGAACTTAAAAATATAAAATTTAACAAATATGTAAGGTTAAATGTACTACCTCTTTATTTTTTATTTTTTTTTTAAAGATTTTTATTTATTTATTTGACAGAGTTCACAAGTAGACAGAGAGGCAGGCAGAGAGAGAGAGGGAAGCAGGCTCCCTGCTGAGCAGAGAGCCCGATGCAGGACTCGATCCGAGGACCCTGAGATCATGACCTGAGCCAAAGGCAGCGGCTTAACCCACTGAGCCACCCAGGCGCCCCTGTACTACCTCTTTAAAAGAAGTCAGAATGCAGTTGTTTTCCCCATGAAAAACTGAAGCAAAGAGAGATATAGGTTGCCTGGAGTTATAGGTGATAAGCTTCCAAGTCAAGAGTGAAACACATGCTGCCAGGATTAGTGATCTGTCAAGTTGAACGAACCACCTTAATCGTAAGAACTATTAAAAATTTACTGCAAGGGGCAACTGGGTGGCTCAGTTGTTACGCGTCTGCCCTTGGCTCAGGTCATGATCCCAGTGTCCTGGGATTGAGCCCCGCATTGGGCTTCGTAGAAAGCCTGCTTCTCCCTCTCCCATTCCCCCTACTTGTGTTCCCTTTCTGTCTCTCTCTGTGTCAAAGAAACGAATAAAATCTTTACAAACAAAACAAAAAAACTTACTGCAATTAAATTTCACTCATCTAGATATTCAGATTTCAGTCATCTAAATAAACTGATTTATGTTTTTAATCTTCTATATGTATATACATGTGTATTTAAGATGTTATACATGTTTGGTCCTTTATAGATTTGAATTATCCCTAATCTGATTACCTAGGTTAGTTTTAAGATTTTTATATTCTGGACCCTAGGCATTAAATAACACTCTTAGAAGAGTGATATCTAAACATAGATGTTAGGAATTCCTTTTTTTCCCCCTGCCTTAAAAAAGCTCAACTATTACTATATAATAAGTACAGAACTATGTTTGAGTGAATGAAAGCTAACACTGCCCAAATATATTGCATGTTGACGAGTTTGGTTTTTTCCCCCCAATGTTTTATTTCTAGTGAATTTGGTTCCAAAATCATCTTGCTTAAGCCAATTATCAAAGTGTTGCCAAAACTCTTTGAGTCTCGAGAAAAAGCTGTTCGAGATGAAGCAAAACTAATTGCTGTGGAGATTTACAGATGGATTCGGGATGCTCTGAGACCCCCATTACAAAATATAAACTCTGTCCAGGTGAGGCACAAAGTTTTTTGGTTGTCTTTGCATAAGACTAATATGACGGTGTTTCCTTCCTGTTGTTGATATTCTGTCCGTACAAATAACTATTTTTCGTTCTTAATTTTGAAATCAGTTTCTTTGTTGTTGTTTTTTTTTCTGAGCATAGCTGTCTCTGATTTTATTTTGTCCTCTCAAGTTAAATACCATGCATTCAGTGATTCCTGCACGTCAGTGTTGAGTCTGTAGCAATTTAAAAGATCCCTTTATAATGCTATTGGGTGGCAGGACTTAATATTTGTTTGGACAACATGCATTTTACCTGTTTTTTTATTATAATTGGTTTTAGAGTCATTATCTGGTATAAATATATCTGATATATCTGATATATATCATGATAAATATATCATGAACTAATTAGTGTCCTAAAAAGTGGATTTTATTTTTTTTTCTAACTGCTTAGACATACATCTTCAGTAGTAAATATATCAGTTTGATTTATGTTACCAATGTATAATTTTTTAAATTTAAATTCAGTTAATTAACATATAATATATTATTTGTTTCAGGGATACAGGTCTATGATTCATCAGTCTTATATAATACCCAGTGCTCATTACAACACATACCCTCCCCAGTGTCCATAACCCCAGTTACCCTACCCTTCCACCCCCCTCCCATCCAGCAACCGTCAGATCGTTTCCTAAGATTGAGAGTCTCTTATGGTTTCTCTTCCTCTCTGGTTTCTTGTTTAATTTTTTCCAAATGTATACACTTTAAATGTGTCCTTCCTTTTTGGCTCGTTAGAACCACATAAATAAGAAATTAGGTTCTGATGTTAGTAAATATAAATGTTAAGTATGTTCTCTAAAGGTGAGGATGTAGGTATGTTTTAAAAAATATTTTATGATATTTGTAGTTGAAAGAACTAGAAGAAGAATGGGTCAAATTGCCAACAGGTACTCCTAAACCAAGTCGATTCCTGCGTTCCCAGCAAGAACTAGAAGCTAAATTGGAACAACAACAGTCAGCTGGTGGTGATGCTGAGGGAGGTAAGCCAGTTTTAAACACCAGTTTCTGTGAAAATTAGCAAGAACACCCCTACCTCAAGAACCTATGTTTACTAGGCACATTTTGTAAGACTGCCATTTAACAAAATATCAGTCATTTATAGCATTAATAACTGATTCCTTCCATATCAAGATTTTATCAGGGTGTGAAAGGAGTGATAACTATTTGATAAGTAAAAATCTTCCATCCATTTTTAAGGTTTGTTTTGTTTTTATCCTGGAAGGTGGTGACGATGGTGATGAGGTGCCACAGATAGATGCTTATGAGCTTTTGGAAGCAGTAGAAATTCTTTCCAAACTTCCCAAAGACTTTTATGACAAAATTGTGAGTAATGGTAACCTTCTTTCATTTATTTCATTTAAAATAATTCCTTGATTATAATTAGATTGTTCTGCTGAGTCCTTTTCCTGGTACACCGCTTTGCACCCCATATCTTCCCTAGTAGTGTCAGTCAGTCCCCATACTACTGTGTATGTATACTTACTATAGCACTTTCTTTTAACACATCTTGCCAAAACCCAGATCATTATTCTTGCCTTCTCCTTTTTCCTCATTATCTCTCTGGTTTTACCTTTAAATATCTGTCAAATTCATTTTCTTTACTGCATCCCACTGCCACTACTTTACCCCAGGGTTCCTTGATCTTGGCACTGTTGACATTTTTTGCCAGATAATTCTTGGTTTGGGGGGGCTTTTCTGCACGCTGGAGGATGTTTAGTAATATCTCTGCTGTTTACCCGCCAGATATCTAATACCATTCCTCAAGTCTGACAACCAAAAATGTCTCCAGACTATGCTAAATATACACCAAGAGACACAATTATCCCCAACTAAGAAACAGTCTTATCCCAACCAGCATCATCTCTTGCCTTACGTGCCGTGGTAGTCTTCTTGTAAGACTCCCTGTCTCTGCTTTTGTCTCTTTCCCATCACATTTCCCAGTGTAATCAAAGCTGTCATTTTTGAAAATAAAAATCTTCCCATTTCATTGCTTCACTGAAATCCTTCCAGTGGCTTCCATGAGATTAATATGATGTCTGAAGTTATCCTATAGCCATCGAGACCACCTAAGGCACCTTTGAGGTCCCTGCTTACCTTGCCAGCCTTACCTTCTCTAATTCCTCTCACTCCGTGTGCCTGTCATCCTGCACTTCTGCCAAAATCACGTGTGCCACACTCACCACCCCCCAAACTCTGGACTTAATATATGCTGTTACTTCTGCCTGTAACATTCTCCTGAGTCACCCCATCATACTTCTTCATCCTCTAGATCTCACCGTAAGGATCACTTTCAGGGGAGATCCTAGCTGGCAGCCTAAAGTAGGTTGAGTCCTCTTGCTATAATATCAAAGCAGCTTGAACTTCTCTTTTCATAGTGGTCATGAGCTAGTAGTTATTTACCACAGATCTTCCTAGCTCTGCTGGCAAGCTCCTTCAATCCCCCATTAGCTTCTGATTAACAAATACTTGATAAATTAAACCGCGCTGTCATCTTCTCCAGAGTGGCGAGTTTGTCACCTTTGTTGTATCCCCAGTTCTTTCAGATAGTGGGTATGCAAAATTACTGAATGATTGCTTGATCTCTAGTAGAGTATTTTCTGCTTTATGGCCATAAAACAAAACAATTAGCATTGTACCACCAACGTATAAAACTGATCTCCGGGATTAGAGCAATTTTGGTTGTTGGTTATATGATCGTCTTTTTCTGATCTTTTTAATGTTGTCAGTATGGAAATTCCTTTCTCCTGTAGTTGTGCCACTATGAGATATGCTAGAAACACTTTCTAGCAATGTTTCCTGTTTAAGACTTGCTTACTAACATTTGCCTAGAAAATGAGAAGGAAGTCTATGGCATCCCATTCTTTTGCTTATAGAACCTTAGGGTTATGAAGTGTTATGAAAATACTTACCATGTATGGACAAAATTTTATATATATATGAACAAAACATTCTGATGGGCTGCCCAGATTTGCAGTTTTGTTTTTTAACCAGTTTTAGAAAAAACTTTCTGAAAACAAAAAATAATTATATATCTTTGAATTAGGGACAATCAAGAAATAGACTTTTATTTTTTTATTTTGCCTCCTAGTTACTGTTCTACGAGTAACTCATTCTGTGTCTTGCAGGAGGCAAAAAAATGGCAAGAGAGGAAAGAAGCTCTGGAGGCTGTGGAAGTACTAGTGAAAAACCCCAAACTGGAAGCAGGCGATTATGCAGATTTAGTCAAAGCATTAAAGAAGGTAAGTGGGGGGACGCCTGGGTGGCTCAGTCGGTTAAGCCGCTGCCTTCAGCTCAGGTCATGATCCCAGGGTCTTGGGATCAAGTTCTGAATCAGGCTCCTTGCTCGACGGGGAGCCTACTTCCCTCTCCGCCTTTGCCTGCCACTCTGCCTGTGTGTGCATGCATGTGCGCTCGCTCGCTCTCTCTGACAAATAAATAAATAAAATCTTAAAAAAAGAAGAAGAAGAAGAAAAGTGGGAAGAGTGTCAACACTGGAAACCTGACAGCAGACCAGGCCTTTGAGTTTCTCCCCATAGTCATCTTTTTTTTATCACAACTACATTTCCATTTAAGGAACACTATCAGTGGTTTTCTAATTATAGGCTTACCCTTGTAAAGAATTGTTTAAAATGACTGCCCTAGGTTAGTTTGGAGGGATTGATTTTCAGTCTTTATTTATTATCATTTTGCTTTATGCTGTCCAGTAGCATATACAAATCTCAACAAATACAGGGTCTTGGTGATGTAGAACCAAATATTCCAATTTTATAGTTCTGTAGGGTGAACTATTTAAATTGGCTCTATTCAATGGGACAGATGTTAAATATGAAGAACATTTTTCCATTAGATAACAAATGATCCCACATTGTATATCTGCAAGTAAAGTTAAGGATGTGTGGTCATTATAAAGCAGACAAGTGCTGGGGCGCCTGGGTGGCTCAGTGGGTTAAAACCTCTGCCTTCAGCTCAGGTCGTGATCCCAGGGTCCTGGGATCAAACCCTGCATCGGGCTCTCTGCTCGGCAGGGAGCCTGCTTCCTTTCCTCTCTCTCTGCCTGCCTCTCTGCCTGCTTGTGATCTCTGTCTGTCAAATAAATAAATAAAATCTTTAAAAAAAAAAAAAAAAGCAGGCAAGTGCTAAATAAGAAAGAAATGCTTTTAGGAAATACTTCTTTGTTTTTGCTGCTGGTTGATAAATTTGTATGTAGTGGCTTTTCATAAAATCTGAAAGTATAGATCAAATACTGTTGGTATAGTTATAGAGTTTAAGAACTAACTCTAAAGGTATATTCTTGAATAGAGAAAACTTTGTTTAATTTGCTTCTTCGGCCTGAAATTACAGAGGATTAGAATGGTGTGGGGAATTAATCTCTAGTTGTATGCACATGTATGTACAATAATTCTCATTATTCATAGTAGCTATGTTCTTTAAAGTCACCACAACACTAAATTAGTGAATACTGACCCAATTGCTGCTAAGGAAACACAGGACTAGGGTTCTCCAACTCTTTGGTCTCAACATTTTCATCCATCAGTCAATACATAACTTGTTTTATTCTCTTTGAAGAGGTCTCACTTAATATATATATATTATTGATCCATTAACACTGAACTCATGGCCAACAGCACCATAACTCATGCTTGAACAAAGCTTATCTAACACAGGTAATTTCTGTGTCAGGCCTTTTTCCGCTTAGGAACACTTCAGCACTACGCTCAGGGGCCATTTCAAACAGTGAAAGCGCCAAGAAAAATTACAAAAATGGAAAAAAAAAAAAGAAAAAGAAATGCAGCACTAAACAGACCATGAAAAAGATACTTGCTTACAGTATGAGAGCTGAAATAAGGCAGTGTTGCTTCGTTCATTGTCAGGTAGGAATGTGCACAGCAGGCAACTCAGATTTTTCTCAGCTCTGTGCTTGTCCATGAATGACTAGGAGAGTGCTGCGAGTATTGATTCGGGGGTGATGATGTTAACAAGTAGGTGAATTTGCAAGTATGAAATCTGTGAATAATGAGGATGGGCTGTGTTTTCTTATAGTCCGCTTCCCATGCTTTCCTCCAAGTGAGATGTGGAGGCAGAGATATGATTTTTCCCAATCTTGTTTAGTCTTCAGTCTTCCAATCTTGAAGAGCCCCAAACCCAGGCAAGATTAATTAGAAGGTAGTTGTGTAGAGGGAGAAGATTTCACCAACCTGCAGCATGGGAGGAAAGATGAAAGGTAGAAAGGCACTAAGAGAGGGAAATGAGAGTCTAGTGGCACTGAGAATTTAAGATTCTCTCTATAAATTTCAGCGTATAATTTTTATCTGTAGTCTTATTACTTGTCCCTGAATTCTCAGTGCCTCAGATTAAAGCTTTTATTTTTTTCTTATCTAATGATACAAATCTTAATTGATGTTCTCCACATGCGTTTTCTTAGGACATTAGCTGTTCAGATAAATAAATACTGTTTTGTGATTTCTCTTGGCATTTGAATATAAATATACTCTTGCTATATTCTTTACAGAGAGGATATAGATTTTATATTTGAGTAGTCATAAACAATAGATTTCTGTGAGAAACTTCTCCCTCTTCCCACGGTGGAGTGGGGGGTGATTAAAGGCTTGCAAACAAGTAAAGAGAAATTTAATTTTGTGGCTAAAATATTTAAAACAATGAAAAGTTAACCTCAGTTGTATAAATAAACCAGGAACAAGGCATTTTTAAAATTTTTATGTTTTTTTACTTGGATGTAAACACAAACTTAATCTCCATATTATGGTGACTTAACAGAGACTTGTCAAAAATGGGGAAATGAGGAAATGGAAGAGAATGAGACTGAATAGGCTACAGACGGATCCCTCATCCATCCATAAATGGTCTCTTTGCTCTGTTGTCTATATCAGGTATCCCACTAAGCTCCCAATTTTTTGCCTTTAATACAAGTAATGCAGAACTACTCATTTTGAAATTCCTTTTGGTATTCTGGAAATTATTTCTATTTTTTTCTTTTTCTTTATTAATTATTTTCATTAACATATGATTTATTATTTGCCCCAGGGGTACAGGTCAGTGAATCATCAGCTTTACACACTTCACAGCACTCACCATTTCACATACCCTCCCCAGTGTCCATAACCCAACCACCCTCTCCATATCCCCCCTGGAAATTATTTCTTAAACTGTCTTCTTTCAAGTTGTCACATGGCTTAGCATATTCTGTGGGCTTTCCTGTTTTCACAGGTTATAGTTCTTTCATTTATAAGATACTTTCTCCCCTACCCCTTATGCTACCTTCCCCCCAATACCTTCTTTGACTTGGCCAATTACCTGTGGGTGCTGGTAGATATTTTAAATCTTTAAGGTTTGGGTCTTCAAGGTACTTTATTGTATATGCTTGCTAGCTTTTTTTGTGGTATTAACCTTTTTTTTTTCACTTGGGCTTTCTACATTTGCCCTCCCCTTCCTGTTTATATTCATCATAGTTTTCTAAACATGGTGGATTTCATTGATTTCTGACTTTGTCATTGAGTGTTTTGTTTTAGTTACTAATAGCTAGTGGCCTACATTACTAGTTGAAAATAAATACAAATTGATAATTATAGCTGATCCTTGAACAACACAGGGTTAGACTGCATGGATCAATTTACATGTGGATTTTTTTCAGTGACTGCAGAACAGTACTATAAATGTATTTTCCTTGTGATTTTCTTAATAATATTTTATTTTCTCCAGCTTTATCAAAAGAATATAGAATATAATACATATAACATACAAAACATGTGCTCATCAACTGTTTAGGTTATCAGAAAGACTTCTGTAGGGGGCGGTCACTGCTGCTAACCCTCACATTGTTCAAGGATCATCTGTGCTTAAAATCATTTTGTAGGCCTAGATTTATGGGAGAAGTCCCAGCACTTTTATTTTATTTACTTTTTTTTAAAGATTTTATTTGTTTATTTGACACAGAGAGAGATCACAAGCAGGGGGAGAGGCGGCGGGGGGGGGAAGCAGGCTCCCCTCTGAGCAGAGAGCCGCTGTGGGGCTCGATCCCAGGACCCTGAGATCATGACCTGAGCCAAAGGCAGAGGCTTAAGCCACTGAGCCACCCAGGCGCCCCCCAGCACTTTTAATTATAGAATATTTCCCATTATTTTGGTTAAATTAACTTTGTGAGCTAAAGCTTCCTTTCCCTAGTCTAGAACAGAGTCATGGAGATTTTCAGATCTGGATTGAGTCCTCCCCCCCATACATATGCTATTTTTCTTAAAAATAAAGACATCACACCTTCCCCACTCCCATTTCCCTATTTAGAGCAACTTGTTTAATCAAACTGCGATGTTTGACAATGAGTGTTGAAGACAGACAGACCTGGTCCATCACTCACCTATAAGTTCATTCAAACCCTTAACCATCTTGAACTATAACAGATTCACAGGATCCTCTTCAAGACTTTCCATCAGGACCATCATTGTCTAGGGTTCAGCTCCCACTGTTACTGCTCTCATGGTGGATATGAGAGCTGTCCTCCCAAGAATAGGAATGATTAATGGCCTTTTTCGTTTGAGCTATATTAGAATACTGGTTCCAAATCCCATCCCAGATTCATTGAACTAAGATTTCTTGGAATGGGGTCTGGCATGTTTTCAGTGACCATCCCTAGAATATATATTTATATGCTAAATATGAAGTCTTGCATCTAAATAATTCCTGACATGTTCTTTTGGTTAAAAAAAAGAGCAAATATTTATAAATGCCAATAGTGAGTTTAATACAGAACTGAATGGAAGCTTTTTCTCTATGGATTTTTAGTAGTTAGGGATTTAACAAAATGTTTATTAGGACCCTGAATTCATCTCTCTTCTCATAAGAAAAATGAATTTGCCATAACATGAATTTATAGTGTGAATATGCTTTGGTAAAGAAAGCAAAAGCTTTGGAGTCAAAATAGCTGGGTTTAAATCATATCACATCACATTTGCTAGCTCTGACCTTGAGCAAGTTAATCTGTATTTAATTTTTGAAGTCTACAAAATTTGATAATATTACCTAGTTTATAGGCTTTTGGTTGAAAAATTAAATAATAAAAGGATTATAAAGCACCTGTAAAATTATGGCATCTAATTTGTTTTTAATAAATGCTAATCTTGCCTCTTAATCATTACGCCTTAGCACTTAGGGAGTTCATGTAAGTGCCATCTGGAACTTACTTGCGTACTAGCATTAGGGGTTGTTTAATTCAAAGAATCTGGAAGGAAGCATTTTGCTTATGGAATCATTCTGCTTATGGAATTCAAGATCTTTGGGATGAAATAAAATCTGAGATGGAATCGAAGCATTATTTCCACCTGGGAAAAGAGTAAAGAGTGAAAGCAGGGTGGTGGTATAAATAATGCTGGAGAGAACTCTGCTAAGAGACTCTAAATGCACACTTGACAATCATTAGGTATCTAAAATGGCAGCCGCAAGGCCAGAAGCTCCCTTAGAGGAAAGGTTGCAATGCCATTTGCAACTTAGTGTCCCCATGGATGTCTTGAAGGTACCTATACCAGCTTCTACTGGTGCTCCTTGGATATAAATGTTGGAGCTTTCCCCTGTGGTGTTTTTCTTCTCAGATACACTGTCTTTTGGCTTTTCCTGCCCCAGAGCAAAGTCAGCAGCCCTGCAGCTTCTCTGCCAATATCAGAGTCCCCTCCTGCAGAGTTGTGCAATGGTGACAATCCAGACTACTGCTGATGGAGAGTTAGCTATGTGAAGTTGTGGTTTTATGTATGTGTTACTGGTAGAATTTGAAGATAGGAGACTAAACAGAATGAAAATGATGCCCTCAAATTTGAAATAGTCAAGGAAGAATTTTTCCTCTTTTGTAGGAAACAAAATTGGCTATCCATTAACATAACATCTTGCAGAGTTCTTTTAAGAATGCATTTTTAGTTCTGTTCTACAGAGTTGTGACTGTTTTGTTTTCCTTTCTTCCCCTCTCTTTGTAGGTTGTTGGAAAGGACACCAATGTCATGTTGGTGGCTTTGGCAGCAAAATGTCTTACTGGCCTGGCTGTTGGGCTAAGGAAGAAATTTGGACAATATGCAGGACACGTGAGTAACACTCCTTATTAGATACAAATTGAGAGCATTACCACTAGTGGCAGGCCAGCTTGCTTTATGATTTAAACAGCTCTTCGGAATAGATCTTTATTTATTGGACAAAGTGAATTTTTCGCTGTTTTATTAATATTGAGTATAACCCCTCACAACATTTCAGTAAAGTTGTTGGCTATAAGTAAATTCGTTTAGCTTTATATAGAAAATTGGGTACATGGCCTAAATACTTAGTTGAGATGATTTGCTTATTACTTATTTACTTATTAATATTTTGCTTCGTTCTTATAAGATTATATGCAGTATAACAGGATAAAATGAAACTTGTGATAACAGCCTGGACAGTGGTTATGAAAGTAGGAAAGGCAGTATAAAACTAGAAGTCAGATGAATATATAAAATGTATTATATTGTGTTTTCCTATTAAAAATAATAATTTACTTATGTACTTGAGACATTTTATATAGGTTACCCTCTTGGTGGTGTATCAATTTAATTCTAAGAAATGTGGCTGGAGACATTTGTGGAGTATACTCTCTTCTTTGTGTACATTTAGAAGCTCTTAAGTTTGGTAACAGTTTTAATAAATTGAGATGTTTTCTTTAACTGTGGCATTTGTCAATTGGCCTCTGAATCTGGTCTGAATTACTTAGAATGGTGCAGCATCCTGAAAATTGACCCTACTAAGCTTCAGGGTTGAACTTGCTAGCCACTTGATCATTTGATTACCTAGAATGGCTTTTAGAGGCTCCTCATAATTTGTAGTCATGTGTCAGTTTTATGTTGTGAAGTTAATGTCTAAGCTCAGTTATGGTATTTGGAGCTCGCTTACTCATAGCATTAAAAATAAGTTCAAAGAACTTAACTGGAAAAAAAATACACTACCAAATAAAAATAAGTTATGACTAACTTGTTACCAGGGAAATAAAAATGTGGGTCCATAAAACCCTTAGACATGTAAATTATGAATTGGAATAAAACTATAAACAGTATTTTATAGCAATAATATTTATTATGCAATACTTGTATGCATATATGCAATCCATGTGTTAATTAGCTTTTGGTCGTTTTTGTGTTACTTATTAGCATACTTTTAAAAAAAGAATATACTTTAGTCTCAGTAAGAATCAGGCTCCTTGCTCAGT
Source organism: Martes martes (assembly GCF_963455335.1). Classification (NCBI taxonomy): domain Eukaryota; kingdom Metazoa; phylum Chordata; class Mammalia; order Carnivora; family Mustelidae; genus Martes; species Martes martes. The sequence continues at coordinate 19,154,917 of NC_137898.1, forward strand.
GGGGAGCCTGCTTCTCCCTCTGCCTGCAGTTCTCCCTGCTTGTAATCTCTCTCCCTCTGACAAATAAATAAATAAAAATCTTAAAAAAAACCAAAACTATCATGTACAGTATATGATGTCAAGCATGTTAATGGTTCAGGTTTATTTTCTTGAGCTATTTATAAGCTCTCTTTTGTAAAACATATATAAAAGTGAACTTGATTTTCAAGTTTATAACTAACTCTTAGTATTAAAAAATCTTTTATATTTCTCCATGGAAACTATATTCCATCTGGTCTCTGTCACTTATGTGCAATCTTAAAAAAATTTTTTTTGATGACTTTGAGCTTTGCTATATCTATTGGACCTTAAAAAACAACTTTGGGGGCGCCTAGGTGGCTCAGTGGGTTAAAGCTTTTGCTTTAAATAAATAAATCTTAAATAAATAAATAAAATAAATAAATAAATAAAATCTTTAGAAAGAAAATAAATAAATAAATAAATCTTAATAAATAAATAAATCTTAAATAAATAAATAAATAAATAAAATCTTAAAAAAGAAAAACAAACTTTAATTTGCCTGCTAGCACAGTGCCTGGCACTCATTCGATATATTAGATATTCAATAAATATTTTATGAATTACAGTTGGTTTATAAGATAAAAATTATAAAAATTCCAACTTTATTGATCTAAACTTAGTATTTGAATAAGAGGGTATCCTTCTGATCAAAGTTGTTATGGTTTTTAGTACTGTTTCTTTTTCTTAGTGTAGTAAGGGGGTGGGAGACCTCCCCAGAGGTCTGATATACTAGTGAAGTATATCAGAATCTTAGGTGGGGAAGAAAAATTATATACTATACCTGTTCCACTATCCTAAATCCACCTAGTTGAGAATCTTTTTGTCTAAAAAGAGATGTTACTGATAGAAATGGTTATATGGTTGCATGAAGATGTAGATGCAGAAAAAGGATTGAGAAGCACTGCTACCATGGTTCAGAATGGGAACCCTTAATTGTTGTGGCATGAGATCCTTGTGCCCTTCAAGAAAGTAAATGACTTTTTATCCAACTTAGATATTCACTTTTTTTTGGTAATGCCGAACATTGTTTAATAATGGCTTTATTGAGATATAACTTATATAAAATTCATCCCCTTAAGGTGTATAATTAAATGGTTTTAATATATTCACAAGGTTGTGGAACTCTCACGACCATCTAATTCCAGAACATTTTCATCACCCCCCAGAAAACCCCGCAGCCCATTAGCAAGCACTCCCTACTGGCAGCCACTGATCTACTTTTGTCTGTGTGAATTTGACATTTCAGGGAATCATTTAAATAGATCCTATATATGTGGTCCTTTATGACTGGATTCTTTGATTTGGCATATTTTCAAGGTTCATTCATGTGGCATGTCAGTACCTCGTTCTTTTTTGTTGCCAGCAAAATAATATTCCAGCTGTTCGCTTTTACAGGTTGTGCCAACCATTTTGGAAAAATTCAAAGAGAAGAAGCCTCAAGTGGTACAGGCCCTGCAGGAGGCAATCGATGCAATCTTCCTCACCGTAAGTCATGAGTGACTCACACATGAGTGTGCCCTGGCATCTAATGTAAATTTTGTCAGTGTAATATTTTGATTATTCTTACAATGGAGAAAAGCACTCTGACCATGTTTTCTTTTCTAAAGACCACACTGCAGAACATCAGTGAGGATGTTTTAGCAGTCATGGATAATAAAAATCCAACCATCAAGCAGCAGACATCTCTTTTCATTGCAAGAAGCTTCCGCCACTGCACTGCTTCTACGCTACCAAAGAGCTTGCTAAAGCCCTTTTGTGCTGCTCTACTTAAGGTATAGACTTCTCTTGGGAATTGGGGAAATTTTTTATACTTAGGGAAGATTTTTTTTTCCCATATTAATTATGAACCAAGACTACTTGACTTTCGGATATCAGTAGATTATGTCTTTTGAGGATCAGACCCTCTGTAGCTTTGGAAACTGAATCCAAATTCTTGTACTCTGTGTTCCTGTTCTCAAAGAAAAATACAAGTTAGCTTTATGATTCCACTAACTGCTAAACATTTTGTTTCTTATTTGGCCCATACACTGGTGTTCTGCTGGATCTGGCCAAGCACACAGGCATACAGTTTGGAATCTTTGAAGATCATTTGCATATGAGGCATTTTAAATAGAGGGTAGGAGGAAAAGGAAATACTTATTTGCTGAATGGATTACCAGAGGTTTCCTTAACCCGAAAAGAATATGTGAAAGAGTAACTGTTAGTTGGCAAAAGGAAAGCTACACTTAGCTTCAGTAAACTGTAAAAAGCAAGTTCTTTATTCAGTAATCACCAGTCTGAATTAAAATCAGTAAGACCTAAAATATCTTGGATTAAGATCATTTTGCTTCTTCCGGACCACAGCACATCAATGATTCTGCTCCTGAAGTCAGAGATGCTGCATTTGAAGCATTGGGTACTGCATTGAAAGTGGTGGGTGAGAAAGCAGTAAATCCATTCCTAGCAGATGTGGACAAACTCAAGCTCGATAAGGTAGGTTAGGGGTAGGATTTTTGTCCGATTTCATTATAATCTATCTCTGTGTATTATGATTTTGTTTCAATTTTGTCTGTTTCATGAAGACAAAAATGCTGGTCAGCTTGGGAAAGTTATTTCATTTGCTAGTGGTGGTTCAGGCCTAGAGTGTAAAAACATAGCTTCTGAGGATTTAAATTTTATCTGAAGCTACAGTGGAGGTATGAATAGAAATAGCTTTCAGATTATTAAAAAAAAAAAAAAAAAAAGCTAAGTGATCAGTCCATAGAGGAGATAAAAAGAATGTTTTAAGATAAATTTGGTTCTAATATCTGGAAAATTACCTTTCTAAATATGAATGTTTTCTGTCAGAAATGTAGTTGTATGTTTATTACAATTTTAATTTGTGTAGAAATAAAATGTGAGAAATGGACATTGGGGAGGGTATGTGCTATGATGAGTGCTGTGAAATGTGTAAACCTGGCGATTCACAGACCTGTACCCCTGGGGATAAAAATACATTATATGTTTATTAAAATAAAAAAATTTAAAAAAAAAAGAAAGAAATAAAATGTGAGAAAGTGGATAATTTATTTCTCCTGAAAAGGAAACTTTCTGAATTCTCATATATTTGTGGTTTAGGTGAGTTATTAAGCACTAATGTACTGATTATATTTCAGAGCTGGGCTTAATGATATTCACCTCAATTTCATTCTCCAGATCAAAGAATGTTCAGAAAAAGTAGAGCTGGTACATGGTAAGAAAGCTGGACTAGCTGCTGATAAGAAGGACTTCAAGCCTGTGGCCGGAAGGACTGCCGCTTCAGGGGCTGCAGGAGATAAGGACACAAAGGACATGTCAGCACCCAAACCAGGACCCTTAAAAAAGGCACCTGCTACTAAGGTTAATAGATGAGATGGAAAATATAGTTCAAAAGTTAGAATTTAGTAAGGCAGGATCTGAATCTCAGGTTCATTATCCTTCCAGTATGATTTCATCTGAGAAATGAACTCATTACCACATTAAAAATATAGCAAAATATCCATCAACCAAGAGTATTCCAACAATACATTTGGTTAAGTAAACTTGTAATAGAACTAAAAATGGTAATGAATGTACAGGAGCCCATTTTGAGGGATCATAAAGTATCATTAAATGAAGAAAATGTGGCAAGTTACTTAATATTAATAGTATCACCTTGGTCGTTTTGCTAATAAGGCTGCTAAATCACATCACCAAGTCTACATACCTGTCAAGGTCATGTACCTTTGTATAGGCATGGAAGAGGGAAATGCCTAAAGGTGAATATGGCATTTTTTTAAAGAACATTTGTCCTGTGGACTCTGAAGCATGAAATTATCTACTATAGATGCAGAAAGCTTATTCCTTTCCTCACCCTGAACCCTAACATGAAGTTAGGGGAGAGAACTGGTGTTTAATAAAGCATTACTTTGGAAAGTATTTTACCTAAGTAATCTCATTTAATCTTCAAACAACCCATGAAATTGGTGTTTTGTGATTCCCATTTTTCCAGAAAGGGAAAGTGAGACTCAGCAAGGTTAAGTATTCTGCACATGCTCTTACAGCTTACTGTGGTATTTTTTTGTTCACTTGTTTGTTTGTTCTGTCACCCCATATCATCCCGTAAACTTTAAAGGATAAAGATCTTATCACTGCTCAGTTGCATATGCAAAGATGAGTTTCTGGCAGAAGCAGGAACTAAGCACACATTTGTTGAATGGCTAGGGTTGCAGAACTGGGATTTGGACCCAAGTGTCTCTAACTACAGTCTGTGTACTTTCATTCATATTTTGCTGTTTCTTCAGCATTCTCATGTGGGGTTAGCAGTGGTTCCCTTCTCTCACCAGCTCTTGCCTCTCTGGACAATGACCTGGGCACAGGACCTTAAGGCCTTTTCTTATCTTGCTGAACCCTGCCATGCTGGCTAGCTTTCTCTCACACACACACAAAAATCCTTTAAAAAAAAAAAAAAGTTGGGGAGCAACCTGCTTCATTCTTCTTTTGAAAAGACTTATTACCAATATGTCCTATTAAGCCAATAAACATATATGTCTGTAAAAAAGAAAGAAAGAAAGAAAGAAAAATAGGAGATTAATTAATTGAGGTACTCTATACAGAGAGTGCTATTTATTACAGGAAAGGATCCAGAAGAGGTGTTCTGGTTAGTCAAAGAGTTTAGAATGTTCTGTTTTTAGGATCAGAAAACAGTGAAATCTCTATTAGATTGTTATTACGAACCAGCCAAATCATACTGCTGATAGGAACTGGCAAGTATTGGAGGTTTCATTTTATTAAAAAACCAGGTTTTTTGTTTTGGCTAACTACACCTTAAATGCTCAGATTATGTTCAAGATAACATTGGTTTCAGAGGAGGTCTGGATGTTGAGGACTAATTTGACCCTCTGCATTTTATCTTTTTTTTTTTTCTTTCTTTCTTTTTTTTTTTAGGTTTGGGGCATAGTTTAACAAATATCCAAAACAGACAGGAGGAATGATTTGAATAGTGATGTGTGTTACCATATTAACATTACTGCCATTGGCTGTGTGCCTTGTGATAAACTGTGATTTTCTGGTAACCTTTCAAAACTGGATATTTAAATCAAGATATTAAAGAGAGTATTAGCATTTCTTGTAACCTTTCAAAACTGGATATTTAAATCAAGATATTTAAATAGAGTATTAGCAGATAGAAGCCAGTAGGTATAATAAAAAGTATGACCAACTGAATTTATTCCAAGATTGCAAGGATGGTTCAATATTAATATTCAAAAACTTAACTAAATTTAAGATTTAGTTAAGAGATAAAAAGAAATCTAATTTCAGACACTGAAAAAGAATATAATAGATTTCAGCATATCTTCATGATAAAAATTCTTAACTACATGGAAACGGTTGGATACTTTGACATAACTAAATACATACAGAGAGATCTATAGACAGCAGTAGACCTGGCAAACCGCAAGTCAATATCATGCTTCATAGTGATGAAAAACTAGTACTCCTATTAAAGTGAGAAGTAAAACAAAAAAATGCCTGCTTGTTCCATTATTGTTTAATAATGTTCTACAATTAGATAATAAAGTAAAACCTAATATGAGGTAGGAAAAGGCAGTTCTTTGTAGATCATATGGTCATATACTTGGAAAATAAAAGTAGGCCAGCTGAAGAACTGTTACAACAATAAAAAGATGCATTTCTGTGGCCATCTTCAACATAACTAGACCACTTGCCATTGCCGTAACAACCACTCTATTCCTTCAAAATTAGGTAGTTCTACATTGAGTTAATGATATATTTTCCTGTTATTGGGGTATCTTGTAGTGAAGTATTGGGTAGCTGCTGGAAGTTAGAAGCTGTCCTTTACTAGTGGAGGAAAGATTTAGAGGTATTTAAAGGCATCAAATGTTAATTCTCAAATTAATCTGTAAATGTTGTATAATTCCAGTCCATTTTCATTTCATTTATCTCTAGCTCATTCTGAATTAGAGGGTCTTCTTACTAATGGGGTCTGCAGATTTCCCCATGAATGGCCTTTAAGAGGTCTGTCTGCCCTTGAAATTGCTAAGTTCCCTGGGTACCAAAAATACCCTGTATTTGTTTGGTTGAGTGGTCCCTCATTTTAAATCAAATTTTCAGGGAATCTCTGGCCCAAAAAAGTTGAAAAAGTGCTGTTCTAAAATCCTAAGTGGTTTAGTTTTTTGTGGGTTTTTTTGTGTTTTTTTGTTTTGTTTTGTTTTTCATTGCTTTTAGGCTGGTGGGCCTCCTAAGAAGGGGAAACCAGCTGCACCAGGAGGTGCAGGGAGCACTGGAACCAAGAACAAGAAAGGATTGGAGACCAAAGAAATAGTGGAACCTGAGCTCTCGGTCAGTATTCTGCAAAGTGCCTCAAACTTCTAAAAGCATGGAAGGTCAATTTCTATAAGATTTCAGTTCTTTTTTTGTGGAGTTCTACAACATGGTTTATTGAAACTGTGCCTTGCATGAACTTGCCCTTTATGGTAGTAGGATAGAAGCCTCAGATACTATAGCAAACCTGTGGAGTGTTGATGTAGTTTGGCCTGGGGTATTTTTACAATCCTCATCATCTGTTTCCTTAAGCAATTCTTTTTTCTTTTTATTTTTTAAAGATGTATTTATTTATTTATTTATTTATTTATTAGAAAGAGAAAGCAAGAGGGAGCATGTTGCCGGGGGTAGGGGGAGGGGCAGAAGGAGGGAGACTCTTAAACAGACTCTGCGCTGAATGTGAGCCTGACACAGGACTCAATCTCATGACCCTGAGAGCATGGACTGAGTTGGTAAAACTAAGAGTTGGACATTTTGACCGACTGTGCCAAATTCTTAATTTTAATGTTTTTGTATCTTACAGATAGAAGTATGTGAAGAAAAAGCTTCAGCTGTCCTTCCCGCTACCTGTATACAGCTTCTGGACAGCAGTAACTGGAAGGAAAGGCTGGCCTGTATGGAAGAGTTCCAAAAGGTAGATGCATGGGATTGAGTTGAATGTGAAATGTCATTACGTAGAAGCAATGAGATTGACAAAAGTGCTTGTCCTGCTTGCCGTGTTTTACATACAGTGAACATGTTTCAGGGTCTTAACTAAAGATAAGTGGAGGGGGGCTTGTTTTTTTAGCTCTGTAGTGTTTATCTTTCAGTATCTGCTTTCTATGGCTTCTGTAAGCTCATAACTTAATACTTAAGAAAAGTAGGCTTAGTCTGAATTCCAAGATTTAGATGCATTTTAATATCACGGTATTTGTTCATTAAACTCAGTAGGCAAACAGATAGTTCCACTCAAACCACCCCTCATCCATTTCTCTGTTTCCCTCTTTGTTGTCACGATTCTTGGAAGAACAGACATTATTACTTGGTATGAGAAGCTCCTTTCAGAAATCTGTGCGTGGTAGTTCCTTTTGACATTTACTCTGATTCTAATGAGAAGAGTTTGTAGAAACCACAAGAGCACTGGGACTTAAAGCAGGAGACCTGGCTTTCAGTCTTGCATGTGCCACACATATCAGGTTTAGACCCGAGTTTGTGTATCTTTGAAATTTAATACTTAACTACTTCTAATCTATCCTACTTTGCTATATGTTTTTAGGAAAATCAGATAACTCAAAATATGTATAAGCAGTTTCTGCCACACACTAGGCAAATGCAAAGTGTTATGGTTATATTCCTTGGAACATATTCTTGTTGAAATTCTGAAATGCGGGGTAGGTGGGTGGAAGAGTTTCAATGGTATTAATATAAAACAACTGTACATCAAATATCCAACTTAAGAAACAAAGCTGTCTAAGCTCCCTCTGTAACATTCCTTGTTTCCATTCCTTGCTCTCTTTCAAGTCACCTACTTGACTTTTTTATGTACCGCTTCCCTGGCTAATCATTAACCCCTTAACTCTCAGTCTGTTGTTTTACTTTAAGGCTGTTGAACTAATGGATCGAACTGAAATGCCATGCCAGGCATTAGTGAGGATGCTGGCCAAGAAACCTGGATGGAAAGAAACCAATTTTCAGGTAATTATTTTTTTTAATTAACATATAATGTATTATTTGCTTCAAGGGTACAAGTCTGTGAATCATCAGTCTTACATAATTCACAGCAATCACCATAGTACATATCCTCCCCAATGTCTATAACCCTGCCACCCTATCCCTCCCCTCCCACCCCCTAGCAACCCTCAGTTTGTTTCATGAGATAAGAGATCTTGTGGTTTGTCTCCCTCCCAATCCCATCTTGTTTCATTTTCAGGTAATTTTTAATTGGGAATTTTAGTATCTTTCATTGAAGTAATTTCCATCATATCATCCTATGGGTGAGAGAGGTATAGTTTTGGTAATGATTTTTATAGCCATTTTTTAAAAATCAACCAATGTGTCATCTAACTTGAAATGTAAACAATGGAATGTGTGCATTTTGATTAAACACAAAACTATATCTGTGTAATTGGGAGTTTATGTATATGGAAGTTTGGGTTGTTTTTTTTTTAAAGATTTTATTTTATTTATTTGACAGACAGAGATCACAAGTAGGCAGAGAGGCAGGCAGAGAGAGAGGAAGGGAAGCAGGCTCCCTGCTGAGCAGAGAGCCCGATGTGGGACTCGATCCCAGGACCCTGGGATCATGACAGGAGCCGAAGGTAGAGGCTTTAACCCACTGATTCATCCAGGCGCCCTGGAAGTATTATTTATATGTTGTCTGTGTAATTTACATATATGCATTTATCTCCTGGTTAGTTAGGCCTAGAAGCCCCCTAATCTTCACATATGCATGAGAGGGATAAGCAGGGAGACAAGTTTCTTATTTGTCTGGATAAGAGGTAAATGATCTTTAAATTGCCAGTGAAAAATACCACATAGTTTAGCATAGTAACTGATAATAGAGATGAAATTTAACAGTGCTGTTATTAGTCTAAAGAGTAGGTGTAAAGGGAGGTATAAGAAAGTGATACAGGAAGGAAAAAGGAGAAAAGTTTCCCTTT